>NW_017728928.1:2818082-2930455 GCF_001723895.1 Crocodylus porosus
ATTAGTGGTTAAAAGGGGAGAAGCTGTAATATTCTGGTCTGATGTGGTTCCACTTGTTTCTAAAGAGGGTTAATTTTTTTTTTTTAATAGTAAAATGCAGGGAGCAGCTCTACTTTCGTTTCTACTAGGTGGGTCATAAAGAGCTTTAGTGCCCTCTACAGACACGCAGACTTCATTTATATCCAGAAATAGTGAACTTTGTGTTCCCGTTCTTTCTGTTTCTCAAGTGAGCTGCAATGCATAGTCCTTTAAACGAGCTTTCAACACTGCATTAATCACCGGCCTTAATGGGCAAATTCTGCTTTTTTTCTTGTTAATATATTTGCATGTTCTTTATGTAACAGAATGCTAAAAAGTACAGTCTGTGCAGCTAGAGATGTACAGGGCTATTTCATTTCCAACCAAGCTCTGGGACGTGTGATTTATATAGTGAAAAGGAGAAACAGAAGGAGCAGTTTTACTCCAATGGCACTGACACCCTGTCTCCTCTCCATGCAGCCAGCCAACTACAGCGGGTTAGATCACCCATGGCCAAATAAGAGGGCCTGAACTCAATTAATTAATTTGGAGCCTGGTAGATTATTATGAGAGATTTACACAAAACATAACAAGCACGCGTGCTGCAGGAGGGAAAGCAATATATGTATGAACTCTCTACTCAGCCCATATAACAGCTTTCATGCCGTAGGATCTTAAATCACTTTCCAAACTGCAGGGCTGATCCAGCTCTCCAATCAAAATAAATCCATTGCAATTAAAGGCTAAATCCACAAAAGTCAAATCGACCAGTGAAATGCATCCACGTATGCTAAGCGATGGACCATCTATCTGTCCTTGGGTCAGAGTTTTGGGTATTTGATCATGCTTTATGGACAATGTACATAGTTTCCTACCCAAAAGCAGCATCCAAATATGTCCTTAAAATGTGCCTCATCTTTTTTTACATTTCAGTGATGGCTTTCACAATGGAGCACAAACTGCCGTGGCCCATACATCCGGAGAAATTGGAGCTGCAATCATACCTCTGGCTTGCAGTGTAGACACGAAGCTTAAATGTCCTCAGTCATGGAAATGAGGAGGTCTATTGGAATAACTTTGCATGCTCTGTAGAGAGGAATACTTACTGTGGTGGCTGCATTATAGCAGACATATTACTTGTCACAAAACACAGCAGTTTGCATAGGACGTTCAAAACTCGGCAGCTCTTTCCCATCCTGATGAAGTATTTGTTACTGAGAAGAGGATTGCACACAACTTCTGGTAATCAAAGAACCACTATCTTGTTTATAATGCCATTTTTTAAAGCAGAAGCTCCTGCAGATGATGCTAAGGAAGAGATATCAAATAAGCGTGATTCTTTTGCTACACTAGAAACTCTAATTCCCGGGACAGTGCAAAACAACCCAGATCAGAAGACTATGTCAACGAGCTACCTTCCAGGAGAGTCAGGAAATCAAATTATAGCAGACGCTGCTCAGCTGATGGCTTGTTGTCTGCTTTTTGCATATATGGGAATTATTAACTCACATTACCACGCTGGTCCAAAACCTTAATGAATCCAATAAGTGTTTCGTTATGACTTCTTGCTATTTGCTTGTTACATGCTATAGTGAAATCACCAATTGCCCAACTTTCCCTGCAAAAAAGGGTATTTTTTTTAAAAAGAATTTCAGCTAAAAAATGTTTCACACACTATGGGAATATGCTGTTTTTACACATAATATATTTTGATTATGAAATGAAACTTTGAACCAAAAAACATATTTTTTTTTTGAATTGCCAACATGATTCTTCTTATTGTTGTTTCATGTTAAATTAAAATAGCATGTTTTTCAGTTTCTGGAAGATCCAAAAAGTTTTATCTTCCATTTTCAATTTTGCGGTTTTGTTTTATTACTTCCTCTCTTTCTGGTACTGACCCGATCCTCTTTGTCTACCCATAGTTAAGAATAGGAATGATTTTTAAAGTGTGCACAATTAGGAAAATCTGAATTTTCCTATTTTTTCTTATTTTTGTCAAGTGGAAAAAAATCAGGTTGTTTTTTCAGTGATCAAACAGTAAAGAGTTGTGAAAAGTGTATTCCTCTTTTACCATATGGTGGAGAGGGAAAGGGAATGAATAGGTATTTCTAAAAAGGGGAAAAATCCAAACACTGAACTTGGAAAGCTCAATTTCCTTGGGCTTCTTCAGTTTCACAGGAAATACAACAAAAATGCCATTTATGTCAAAATGAAATTTGAAAAGTTTGCCTCATTTCAAAATGCAGCTTGGAAACAACTTTTTTTTTAATTTCATATTTTCTGGAGAATCAAAAAGAAAAAAAATTGTCAAAATCAACATGGGGAACCTCTATTTTAGTGAAACCACGTTTTTCCTAATAGGATTTTTTTTTCAGTCAAAACCTTACATCACATTTTAGAAGCAAGGCTCCATCAGCCCAACATCATATGAAGACTCAGTCCATACCCGATGTTATTGAGTTGTAATGCTGAGAGGTGACATTTCGTTACATTGACCACAAAACATTTATCGTGGCCATTTATGATTACATTATCATTTACATTTATCATGGCTACTGTCTCTTCTAAGGAGAGAACTTCTGATGGACCGAGATGTGCTGAAAACCAATAGCTAATCTTCCTTCAGGTTATTCACAAGTCCAATTAACCTTAGAGCAAGGAATTAGACCTGGGAATGAAATCCAGGCCCTTGTAAAATATAACAGAGCACTGTGACCAAGCACACCCAGCTAGTTCAATTCTTCCCCCAGCATAAATATAACTCCAAAGGCTCTCAATCAGCGGTTTTTAACCTTTTTTTTGGTGGAACCCTAAAAAATGTCAAATGGAGGTACAATTCTTTTGAACTGTAAGTGTGGGTATACACATACTTTTGATTGATCACAACATAGTAGTATCATAGTTTCTAGGGTCTATTATGTTGACCCTAGGGTCATAGACCCAAAGTCTAGACCCTAGGGTCATAGACCCATAGTTTCTAGGGTCTACTACATCTTTCATGAGCCCCTTATACAGATATCGGGAGGGTCCATGGGCCACAGGATGGAAACCACTGCTCTAAATTCATACAGAGCTAATGCAACCCTCTGGTCTGATGCAGAGTGGGAGTAAGTGCTATGCAGATGAGCACTTCTGTTACCAAGCAGTTAGGGTACTAGTGCGTTCGGCTGCCCTTGCTCTGGCAGCAGAACTGTCTGTTTAAGTTTGGGCAAACCATAGTGAGCAAAAAATCAAAAATATTTTTTTTTAAAAATCACCCACTTAAAATGCTCTGGGCTCAGAAAATTAGCCACACAAAAGCACTGAAGTTCAAGGTACTTCCAGGTGCAAATTAGCACGTGCTCGGTGATGTTCCACACTGTGAGGGAGCATCATCCATTACCACATGCACATGGTTTATGACCAAAGATACAAGGGCAACATAACTGATCAGAACAGAATAGGATTAGATAGGGAACCTGGACTCTGATTAGTGAAAGACAAGCAAAAAACCACAAAAGACAAGTTTAATCCAGTTAGGAAAGACTTTTGTGCCACTCTGTCAATTATAGACTAGTATAACCAAGAAACCTATGACAGATCACCACGAACAGTTACAGTAGACATATAGTCTGTTGATCATTAGATTGAAAAGTATTTCCCCAAATGGAGAAATTAGGATTTTGTTTGTATTCTACATATAAATATCCTTGAATGAAAGCAAATAATAAGGTGGGTCCAGGCTGTTTTGAGGAAAGGGAACAATACTGGATGATAATCATGAAAGAAGCATGAAATGCTGGCCTGATTCAAAGCTGACTTATTTTAATTCCATCTACCTTTCCCACCCCAATCCTCAGTTTGCTTTTCCTATATATATACACCTATAAAGAGAGGGAGAGAGAAAGAGAAAGAGATGTGTATATGTATATGTATATATCTGTGTGTGTAAATTCCTACAAAGATAGATAGATGTATCCATCTATACATGTGCATATATACACATATATAGATATATCTATCTATTTACACACAGCTATATAGCTAGCTAGCTAGATAGGAAGTTTGTAGGAAAAGCATGGGCACATACCCCCTATCACTTTTTAGCTCATTCGTAAGTATTTCTGCTTGCCTGTTATCTTACAGGTCTGGCACCTCTACAACAGCCCCTTCTTTGACAATCTTGCAAATGCTACAGGAATCCTTAGTCCAGTGCTTATGTATAGTTACCATTTGGGGTGGTAGCATGCAACTTTATAGAAGAATTGTGGATAGGAAATGGGGATAGTAAACAAGTGTAAAAGTTATCTTTTTAAAAATTATTCAGGTTGAAAAAGTGGCCTCAGGTTTTTCCCCCACCTCATCTTGTGGAATTGGCCAATATTGAAGCAAGAATTGTATAGAAATTAGAATTACAAAGCCAATATTAAGAAAGATGTATATAATTACTAAGATTGCACTGAAGTCCTGTTATGATTAGCTCCCTGTTTGGGTTTTTTTTTTTTAACACTATGACCAGTGTGAAAAACCAATCCAGTTATCAGCCATCCTTATCAGTCCCTTTATCTAACTTCTCCTTCTTATACAGCGTATTCTCCTTCCTGTTCATCCCTGTACGATGTCAGTACATTCTTTGCTATGGAAAGAATGGATATAGGAAAGAAAATGAGAAAACTTCATAAAATGAAATAGAACAGAGCCCTAATCTTATCCTTAGATGAAGTGGGGAGTATTTCTGTTTTAATAATCAATTAGCTTATCGCGTCACAGATAGCATATTGACGCCATGACTCATGTACTTTCTGCTATTGGCACCAACTAGGTTTCCTGTCTGTGTCTCCCTAATTATTTTTGTTGTCTTTGAAACTCTTTAACCAAACTTGACACTTCAAGGCCTATAATTAATCTTTCAAGCAGAGTAGCCAAACCCCCTAACTTACATGTCTCTTCTATATCTGCAGATACCTTCACAGGGCAGATGAAGTGTCCCCCAAATCAGCAAAAGTTCCTAAACTGAGAAAGCAAAGAAGAATATGCAACTCCTGAAAGGAAAAGAAAAGAAAAAAGCCACTCCAACTTCCAACCCCCACTCCAGCCCCCCCAAAAGACGAAAAAAGAAAAAGCACATGTGCAATTTTCCCCCCGCTCATTCCGTTTCCTTTATGTTCACTGGTTCAGAGCTGCTGGTGGAAGATGGATACATATATTAATTCTCCATGCAGAAAAATAAACAGTGGACTGAATCCTCTGGGACTCAGACGTCTGGTCTCAGCTGTCCCGGTGGAATCTTCCTCCATTGCCTAATGGTCTTTGACCACAGCAGATCCATTTAAGGGATGCCGTATCATTTTCTAAAGCCTCATTTAGACTCATATATAAAATAACCTCATCCTGTCACACTGAAATGATTTCAAACCCAACCCCCCCTTTGCTTTATTTCTTGTAAGTAATTTAAAACACAGGGATGGATTTTAAATAAAAGGAAAAAGAAAGAGGTAGAGGAAGGAAGGGGGGGAAGGAAATGAGACAGGAGCTAACTTTCCAAAATGGCATTAAATGATGAGTTTTCAAAGTCCATTCAAAGTCAAGAAAGTTATGTAACATTTATGGACAAAATTACTCAAGTCAAAGGGGAAAAAAATTATATCTTATTATCTGGTGTAGTAGTTTTCCAAACATTGTAGTCACAATTTCCTCCTAATAGGTTTGTTTGCCACTATGTGCATTTTATTTATTAACATATTTCTTGTATTACTAGTGTACCTTGAAACCTCAACAGAAATTGGGGCAAAATTGTAAAAAAAAAAAAAAATTAAATGCAATAAGGCACAGCCCATGTCTTTGAAGAAGATCCTAGTTGGAAATACTAAAAATAGGAATTATTATCCAAAATTCCAAAAGTTTATTAATGCCTTCAAGTTGGACAAAAGAAAAGAAAGTCAAATGATCAGAATTTCTGTGATCTAAATATTTCAGTTTGACATTATGGAAATACTTCCCTGTGGTAAGGTTGACACTTTTGTTTCAAGAAGCAAAACCATTTCATTTCACCTTTCCTGTTTCGGTTTCTTACCTGAGGACAGACGAGAGTCATTAAGAATATGACTGGGGTGAAATATTTCCATAATGACCGTGGCCATATGACAAAAATGGATCTGCTCCTGAGAAACCTTTTTATTTATTTGAATTTATTTTTATTTATTTATCATCGGACTCGGTGATCTGTTGAGGTGCCTTCTGGCCCTAGCATCTATGAAGTAGTATTTCCTTATGGAAAACTGATTCTAGTTCATCCAATGACACTTGCAATCTATATAAATAAGCCAGACAAAGATGGGAGTGGAAAGAGGCATGGGTGGGATGCTTAACCATCCTCAGCCACACAGCAGGTCACTGGTAGGCATCAAAACAGAGCCCTGTTTCCATGTGTGGGAAAGAGATCTGAAGAAGGGCACCTTGTGCCCAGAAGCTTATCTGCCATCCCCCCCAACTATATAGTTGATCCAGCAAATGCATTATCAAAAAGATCTTGCTTCTAGAAGTCCAGAAAGATATTCCACTGGTGATAATAGGAGTCTCTATGAAGTCAACATAGAGATGCACATGACTGCATCCTGGAGTTTTTAGAAGCACCCAAATTATTAGATGCTTCTCCGAGACTTAGTGAAACTTCTTGAGCCAAGTTCTTGTTTCGTCCAAAATTAATTCCTTTATACTTAAAAAAATAAAATAAAATGTTACATAGTTATTGCAGATAAAGGTACAATGCACATCTTACAGTTGTGAATATGCATGTCCCTAAAATGTATTACTAGTCTAGACTAAACTGCAGCTTCCTAATCATCGGAAAGCACAAAACACTGGTCTGAGCTGGATCCTGTGTTAGCGTACCACTGCCCTCTGCTGTATGAAATCTTCATTTTAGAGCCCTGTGTCAGGAACCTGAAAATAGATGTAGATATTCGATGTTCTCCGTTAATGTGAGTGGCTCATGCTTATCTTCTGAAGCAGAGGGACTTGATTTCTCCCCCTGTTGCTCTCCTTAAATTCAGAGTCAGGCTCTGAAGGGTAGGGACAAACCTAATGAACTAGGAAGTTGCTATATTACAATGTAGCAGTTAGACAAGGTTCTTTGGGTGAATCTGATATCTTTTATTAGACCAACTTAAATAGCTGGAAAAAAAAAATTAAGCAAGCTTTTGTGTTTAAAAACACTTAAGTTGGTCAAATAAAAGATATCCAATTTACCCAAAGCACCTGGTCTGCCTATGTCCTTAGACCAACATGGCTACAACCTACACCAGTGTACCAGTTAGTGATTCCTTGCTAAAGTTCACCGTTGAAGGAGTTCTGCATCCCAGGTTTTTAAATCATCTTGTTAAGATTATATGAGTCTGAGGGTGCCTAGAAATCCCCCTGTTCTTCCCTGCTGGAGCTGAATTTTTTCAGTCTCTCTCAAAGGGCGTACAATAAATAAATGAGTTGGTAACTTGGAAGAAAGGTGATGGAAAAACTGACCCTTCCTACAACCACCTCACATTACCAACTACAGTGCTGAGGTATGTTTCCAATTTCTTTTCTCTCCACAGCTTTTGAAGCAAGATACCCATGACAGCCAACTCCATCTGCCATGAACTTTGATTACATATTGGCCTAGGGTCATTCATCATCCTAATCTCTTTTTAAAGAATCCACAATAATGAAGTCTTAAGTGCATGACAAATGTCTCTATGATCTCAGAAAGATGCAGTTTTATGAAATTCACCTGCAACCAGAAGTTTCCGAAGAAGGCCAAAGCCAATATTTAAGACCTCATTATGCCTTTGGAGTGGTTTTCTCCCTCGTGAGAAATGTCTGTATGGGCTGGAATTTCACTCTTTGTTCTTCACCATCAAATGAGGCTAATATTAATCATTCCTTCACCCCAAACTCAAGCTTCCAATGGTGCAAAAGTCTGCCAGCATTACAACATATATAACTGTTCTCTATAGTGCTACAAAACATTTGGTTGTAGAAGAGATGATATTATTCTTTATCTACCTCCTCGTAATATAATTTAGAGGGCAGTTAAATATCCTGCCATCTATTAACATCAGAAAATTTCAACTAGAAGGAGCGGTTTCCTCTTGGATGCACCATGTTTATTTTACTCTGTTCTTAGGGTCTGTGCAATTAGTGCTGCTTTTTTTTGCTCAGGATGTGGAGAATTGCAAATTTTAAATTTTTTTTCTGACACACTAATTATTGCAGACAACTGGTTTTTGCACATTTCTCCAAAAATACGGTCAATCATGTTTGCACAGGAAATTCTGGAGTAGAGGGAACACCTTAGGTCACATCCGTTCCATGCTTGTAACTCGATCTTTTTGAGATCAGAAAATAGCTGGTTTGTTTGCCTAGTTTTTAAATTGTGTGAATCATCTGAGTTGGGTTCAGACAGTGCTTTTTGCCCATGCTGCCTATGCCGTTTTCCATGGTATTTTTCAGTGTACTTCCATGTACTTTTCAAAATTTTCCTACGAGCCTTATCAAACTAAGAAGCTGCATTCTTGGGTATTTTTCCTCGGATGCCCTTCTTTCTCTCCTTTTATTCCAGCATTATAGTGCCATTTTGATAGGACGTATACTCCTCCCTTGTGCTTTGTGTGGCGTCCGTCTTATGCAAATCAGTTTGATAGAGACAAGGGAGAGCGAAAAAAGGAGATGCACTTTGGCCTGTTTGCCATTAAGGATGAATGGATGCAGAGCTTGTCTGGATGAGACAGAAATAAAAGGAAATTGCTGGTGTTGTCTAGTGGATAGGGAGTCAGATGGGGAGTTGGGATATTTGGATTCTCTTCCTTGCTATTGCTCCACCTTGACCTGCTAGGTTGTGTTGGGAAAGTCGCTTTACCTCCCTGAACCTCTAGTTCCCCTCCCACTATTGCTTGTCATGTCTGAATATAAGTACTTCGAGATAGAGGCTCTCTCTCCATGTGTGGGCATTGGGACCTTTCAGTGCCACCATAATGCAATTAATCATAATCACTATCATTCATTTTATGCCATGGTCAATGAGCCACAGTGATTGACTAGATGTGAATACCTTCCAATTGAACCTTAATTGTGAATACTCTATGTGTTAACAGAGTTGTGGTGTGGCCTTGCAAGAATCTGGTTAATATAAATATTCACTATACCCATGCTGCAGTAGGACCTCTGTGTCTAGAGGACTGCATGTGAGACTGGCCACTATCCCTGGGTCATCAGTAGGAACAAAATGTGTGTCTTTCAGCAGCTAACCACAGTCCTCTGCCGTGTGAACTTAAGGAGTACTACACCTTGCTGGTAGCAGTAGTATGTTCTTATCTTGCCTGAAGACCAGGCACGACAGGAGCATGTGCAGCACAGAGCTAACAAGTCATACATGACTCGAGCTGATTTAAAAAAGGTAATATATTTGGGTAGAAATGTGCCATTTGTGTTGGAAAATTTCAGAAGTCTTTTTTTTTCCCCCCAAGCAGCTCTACATATGGTCCCACAGGGGAACCCCAATAACTTTTAGCAATGGCACAGCAATACTTCCACGAATTCAAAAAAGCAATGCGTGTTTAGGAGCCAGTCTCATGAACTGAGCACTGTTTACTGTCTTTGGCCTTCCCAGGATGCTGGAAAGCTCACATGATCTCACGGTAAAAGTTCATTCCACTGATGAGCTCATGAAATCTCAATGCAGAATTTTAAACCATCATTTGAAACCAAGTGCTCTGCCTCTGCAATAACAAGAAACTGAAATTTTCAGAAGAATTCTCGGCGCCTTCTTTTCACTATTTACCTAAGGCCTTGTTCAAAAGTCGCTGTTGTGAATGTTTCAAGACAAATTGAAACTATATACCGAGAGAAAACGTATAGACATGCCTCTTTATCTATCAAGATATATTCTTCATCTAACAGAGGACAAATCACAGCAGGGAACATTTCTACAGCTGTGATCCCCAAGGATTGTGAGATATCGCTTGACTGGCTCAGAGTGTCTCTCAGTTGCAGCTGCTGATATCATTATTGGCAAGGGAGGGAGGAGGAAGGAGGAAGCCTTTTTCTCTCAAGTTTCCCCCTGCCCCTTCCTCCACTGATAGACAAAATGATTGCCTTTTAATTAGCAGGCCAGATTCCCAGCAGCACTGAGGCCTACATTTGTTCACAGCTTTGGCTCGTATTTTATTAGGCCTGAAAGATAGCTGTAAAAGGAATGGTTTATATTTTTAGTCATGTGAGTAGCTGATAGATAGGACCCCAACAGTAAGTACTCAAGAGCACGTAGCATAGTTCCTGTGCCATAGATCCATAGGTTTTGCAGGATCAGTAAAGCTTACTTTTGGGTGAAGGATAAACAGCTTCCCTTGGGCGTGTTGTTTTTAACGTCATTTCTTAGCCATAACCACTGTGGAAAGGCCTGGGTTTCCATTCTCCCACACCAATGCAAAGAGTGTGCTGAATGCATAAGTAGTGCTAATATTTGCATTTGATCAGCTTTCCATGTACTGTGAACTTTGTACTGGCGCTAGTGAGGGCACAGCATGTAACCTGGTTCCAGGGGTGCAGCACTGAGCACCGTATACACTTTCTTCAGTACAGTAAGGGGCAAGAGGGAAAGATGGACATGACATTTAGGTTCTTCTTCCCTTTCCTGCAGACAAATTCATTAGCCCCAGATGAAGCACAAACTGCCCATACATAATGAATGAAACAATAACAACAGCTGGATTGAGTCCTCCAGCTTTTCACTAGTCAGGGAGGGACATGACACAACGTGGTTCTGTTTTCTAATATCAGGGTGTTTGCTTCATTTTCCCCTGCCTTGGTCCCTAGCAGAATTTGCAGATATTCACTGAATCTGACAGGCACCTTGAGTGCTTCTGCTATGGCCTTGAAATTGTGACCTCTGGGCTATCAACCATGTGTCATAGCACCCCAGCCTCCCTCCCACTTTGATTATATGTCATTATGCACTGGGAAGATGCAAGGTAGAGTGAGATGGTTTTGCCAGGTAGCAACGTGGCCTTTCTGGAAGCAGACTGTCAGGAGCCAAGGAGGGCAGTGCCCCTGTGCAAGAATGACTGGGCAAACAAAAACGGAAGCCCCGGTGGCTGGAAATTAATTTGCTTTGGTGCCTGGAAGTAGGAATCAAAGTAACCTAATAGAGGCAAACTGGCTTGTAAAAAAGAGATGTGCCCTAGAGGCACGGCTGCATCGGTCTGACTCTTGCTGGCTCTCTCCTGCTTAGATCTGGCTTAGGCATTCTGATCAAGGACTTCGTTTGCCATGTTTCAGTTGACTGCTAAATGTCATTGTGTTTGAGAGAGACTTCCTGCTTGATTTCATTCCTTCCCTGAAACAGGGGAAGTGCGTCATTAGGAGCTGAGCTAATTAGCCATCGCTGGTGGAGCAGTGGAGAAGCCAAAAGGGAGCTAGGATTCCTAGTACATGGGCATTGCAGCCTGTTTGGGTGAGAGCAGGAATAGCATTTAGGGAAATGAAGTGGGGTCCTTGTGCTTCTCTAATACACCACTGGATCTGCTGCCTTGGCTCAGTGGATTAAGGCTAGGATCCATAGTCACTCCCCTTTTAATGCCTCACCTAATGAATAGCATCCCTGTCTGTACAGCATACATCTTATTCCCCCTTTAAGCCAGTACTGTGTATTCATGCGAGGCCTGGACCTGAGCCCGTGGCTTGTTATAAGGCCAGAAGCAAGACTGCTACCAACAGAGCACTTACAACTTTAGGGTAATAAGGACTGAACTCCAGATACAAATGAGTACAGTCCTTTCCTCCGCAAACTTTACCAAAGTATCAGATACAGTGTACCACGAGCTCTTCCAAACTGTTATTTGTACTTCTTATTGGCCCAGACAAAAGAGCACTAGCTCCTGAGACGCCAGCTGCACTGAACATATACCTCTTTTATAGCTGCCTGACATTGCAGTTGAAGAACATAGACTTGCACTTTGCAAATGTGAACTATGGACACATTTTGGATTTTTTTCCCTCTTTATACTTGTTTACCAGGGCATCTAAAAGAATTGGTTTCCATTTGCATATATTTATAAAATATACAAGTAAAGGATGCAGATAAAGATTAGACTGGATTAATTTGTCTTTAAAATAGTGTGAAAGACAAGGAATTCACAGGGCAATGTGTTTTCTTAAGTATGTAGTTGGTCCAGGAAAAGAGATCACTGTAAGAAATCCTTGTCTTTTACATAATGGACCATCACAGTAATAACTTCACTCTAACACCCTCTAAAGTAACAAAACAACTTATAATGCTCTTCAAATAACAAGGGAATGGACTAATAGATCTAGTTTCAGCAAGTAAATGCCCATTGGAGTGCCAAATACTAAAATGTGCTTCATTGCCTCAAAGTTGCAGCGAGTCAGAAATGTGTCAACATAACGTTTTCCCATCATCAAATGTTGATTTGTCCAAGTCAGAGCTTTATGGTGGTTCCATATTGAAAAGAAAACAAATATCCAAGCCTCAAGACTCCTCACAAAATGTGATTCATATTTCATGCCCAACTCTACTTGTAGGCCACAGGTTTTAGTTTTCAGCTCAGTAAATCAGAACTTCCTGGAAGGACTGAACTCGTATACCAGGACCTACTTTCTAGGAATAGGCATGCTCAGTGAGACCCACACTGTGACGGGAAGACTGCGAGGTGGAAAGAGCACGTTTATGTGATTGACCGATTGAGTGCCATGTGAAACGGGGGCGTGCTATGCGCACGAGTGCAGGAGCATGTGCACAAGTGTATGATTGCTTCTGTCAATTATTGACAGAGATGGTGTGACTGGACTGGATAAATGGGATCCCATTCCCAAACTTGGTGCCTGAGTAGGATTGAACAGTATGGTGAGTGTGCTCAAGTGGGGTGCTTGAGCGTGTGCTCAAGTTGGCGTGAAGGTGTGATCATGCATGTGAGGGTATGGGACACTAAAGGTCTATGAGACACGGGTTTGTAAGAAGGTGATGTTTGTTAGTTTTTGTGTATGTGGAGTGGAAGCCCGGGAGGCCAAGGTCTCCGCTGCATTGTGTGTATGTGGAGTGAGAGCTGGGGGAGGCCAATATCTCCATTGTGTTGTGCAAGGTCTGGAGCAGTCTGCCAGCGGAGGTGGTTCAAGCACCTACATTGAACACCTTCAAGAGTAAATTGGATGCTTATCTTGCTGGGATCCTACGACCCCAGCTGACTTCCTGCCCTTTGGGCAGGGGGCTGGACTTGATGATCTCCCGAGCTCCCTTCCAGCCCTAATGTCTATGAAATCTATATGTGGAGTAAGGGCCGGGGGGCAGGGGAAGCAAGAACTTCATTGTGTTGTGCATATGTGGAGTGAGAATTGATGGAGACCAAGATCTCTGTTGTGTTGTGCGTTTGTGCTGGGGGGGCGGGTGCAGGCAAGAGCTCTGTGTACGTGTAAGCGGTGCCCGTGGGAAGGGAGAGCGTGAGATTGCTCTATCGCCGCCTGTGTCTTGGTATCTTGTGTTAGTTGATTTGTTGGTATACCTTGTATTTGGTATCTTGTATTTGGAAGTGTATCTTGTTGTGTATAGAGCTGATTAATTGTTTATTCATATACCGTTTCCTTGAACCATGACTGAAGTGTCTGTAGTTATTGGCCCATTTGCCAATCTTGGGCTGGTTAGAGTTTAGCTACCCACCACCCTTTCAACTAGAGCAGAGGGGCCTGGAGGATTAATGACCGTCCCCTGTACCCACACGTGGGGTTTCGGGGCCCTTCTTCTACAGACTCACATTCTTTTAAAGTACAAGTATTTATCCTAAGACCACTTCTGTGGAGCTCCGTTAACCCCTATTTTACAGATATTGCATGTGGCACAACAGACCAAGTGGTTTGCCTAAGGCCACAGAGAGAATCTATAAACCAAGTTATATTCAAAGTTTCAAACCAGTACTTTAACCCCTGGACAATCCTGTCACCTCCATCAATATGTTGTGTTCCTTCAGTCTGATTAATTTTACCAGCCTTCTCTTTTCCTCTTGACATTTGTGCAGATTAGTGCCAAAAATGCATACTTTGCATATTTTGGCTTCTCTTTCCATATTCTTGCATTCATGACATAGACATACTGTATCCCCAGCTATCTGATTTTCTCTAGGTGATTACTCAGGATTTCATATTCAGCTGTTCTCAAAAGGAGAAAGTGAGGCCAATAAAAAAAATAACAAATAAAATTGTGCTCCCACTCACGTATAAGCCTGATGCTGGAATTCATGGGTGAAAATCTGTGGTTTTGTGTTATGTAGACTAGATGATTATAATGGTCTCTTCAGGCTTTAAAATCTATGAATCTATGAAGAGTTGAACGGCACTTAAAGCCACTTGAAGGATTAGAGTTGACACCCACAAGGGCTTTTCTGTCTTCGGCTCGCTATCCAAACATCAAGTGGTCCACGAAGATGTTTGCAGTCTAAAAATGCTGCAGTAAGGAGTACAAGTGGAGTGAGAGCCTGCCTCAGTGTAAGCCAGAGAAGCCAAGGGAATTAGGCTGAATTTGACCAGCCAACAATTCTGGCCCAGCACGCTGTGTCTACTCCATGAGGTAGACAGCACGCACCTTGGAGAAAGACACACTCTGTGATAAATTGTTTCTGAGAATGAAAACGGTGTTTAACTTAATCTAGTTTCACGAAAAAGCAACAGCTGATGACAGCCAGCCAGTCAGGGCACATTGCAGATGGTGTTTTTCATGGCTGTAATCTAATGTCATCGTTTTTGCAGAAGTGAAATTAAAAATCTTCAATGCTTTGTGGTGAAGACAGACAGATGCCTTCCTGCTTTAATTCCTGAGTGGCCATAACATGTTCGCTGACATTTCAACTTGATGTTTTAATTGGCTTATTTGAATAAAACTCAGACAGGTTATGTTGCTCAGTTTTATTTTGTGTCTCCCAGCCCAGCAGCCAACAAAAAGAAGACAGCAGGACAAGGAGGGGCAGTGACTTTTCACCTCTCCAATTCTCCCAGTGTTTTGTTTAGCTCTTAATGTATTTAAATTCATGCCTTGTTAAATTATAAACTGCATCCTGCCGGGATTAAAGTCAGCCGGGGTGCTCCAGAGAAGGGTCCCCCTACCTTCTCCCATTTTTTCAGGAAAATGTTTTCTTTCAGGTTTGGGGGGGAAGATGTTTTAATGTAGTTATACCATTCCTCCACGTTGCACCAAAAGACACCTGAACCACATGCTGTTGTACCTGCTCTGAGCATCAGGGAAGGTTGTCTCATACCATTTGTAAAACACAGAGGGCAGGTCCTGTGCTGGGATGGGGGCACCTCACTTCAGGTGATATCCCAAACTAGAAAGCATCAGCTTCATTACATGTTGCTTGGCTGTACTTCATTGCATCTGCAGTGGTTTTACTAGCAGAGGGGTCACTAGTTTATAGCATGGGCCTCATCTGTAGAAGAAATGAAACCATAACCTGAAGAGCAATGACTGTGACTTCGATAGCCCTTGTTACTGAAAATCAACCAGTCCCATGTGTGGTTATTTTGTCTTGCTGAGTAATGCAACCAAAACCAAAAAGCAAGGTTCAAAAGGTACCATCCCGATGCAGATAATGGGAAAAAAACTGAACTGAAAACCTCTTTCCGTTCTGGTGATGGGATCATTTGGATTAAAAAATGGACTGCATAGGGACAGGTTCTCACTTCCAGCTAGTTAACGCCGTTCTCTCCCTTTCTTGTTCCCTATATAGATTCCTCCTTGGATGCTGATAGGATTTGCATCTTTCTCTACAAAATAGCATGTGTATGTAGGATAGCTGTATCAAAAGGTGTATCAACGTCTGTCTTTTTAGCTTTCTCTTACAGTAATGGCAACCTCGGCGATTCCAAGTTTTTCTCGTATTATCCATTTGCTTAATGCGCAATGATGTAGCTTTCCCCACACCTGGATCTCAGCCAACTACAACTGTGTGAGTGTGTATGTGTGTGCGCGCATGTGTGTTTTTCGGCTCAGTGATACTCACTGCTTGTGATGGTGCATGGAGAAGAGGCCTAGCAAGAGCAGACAGTATGCTGTGCCCTTGAGATCTAAGCGGTTGGCAAGTGGAGTGGCAGGTATCTCAGGTACAATGGATCAAGCACCGTCTGAGTGGGAAATGATTTTGCTAGTCCCTGGTTAGTGCTTGGGGTGCAGGTCCACAACACAAAACGGCCACACATAATTAGCACAGCTTGGCATCCATCTCTGTCGAGGGAAAGGTCAGGGCTCACTTAGCATGGAATCTGAATTACCCTTCACCCAAGAGGAATAGGTTCTCTCTGGTTAGGTTAAGGTCACTGGTAGGGCTCCGTACATTGCTACCTTCATAAAAAGAGATTGAAAATCCATCTATCAGACATGTATAAACACAATTTATTCTGCTTCTTTTCCTTCACATAAAAACTTCTGCTCAGGTGCATAAAGTTAGTCCAAGGTCAGCCATGCTTATCATCAAGGCACAGGGATGTTTGTTCAGTCTATCCAAAATATACCTCAAATCCCAGAAATAATCCAGGCATAATAAGTAAGCGCCAGGTTTTGCTATATGGGTAATTTCAGTGAGTCAGTTTTTCCTCCGGTTGACGTACTAGTAATTCTACTAAAGTCAGTGGAAATGCACTAATTTGAAGCTGTGTAAATCAATTTGTCTCTGACTCTGTTCTCAAGTCTAGGGAACACATCCTCAGCTGAATAGATCCTCATCTTCACTGTTGCATTTCCAATGAAGTCAATTAATCATTTTATGTTGATAAGCTGAATAACTGGGAGCTACAAATTCTGGACCTAGTTTGGATACAGGAAATATGAATTAATTAGCTGTGTTATTCTGTTAGGCAGAAGGCAGGGCAGTGTGGGACCTTATAAACTAACTTATACAGAAAGACATGAGCTTTCATAGGCTACAGCCTACTTCATCAGAATGGACTTGCATAGAGATGGAAAACTACATAGAAAGGCCAAGGTAGACCTTGGTCTTTCCATTAGTCTAGATGGACATACGCATTAATGCTATATCAACTCCCTTCATGAGGTCAGTCAGGGCTCATATTGAATTATTTATTTACCCAACTCATAGATCCCTTTTGAAAGCTAGGTACTAGTGCTCTGGTGGTCTGGTTTAAGGTTTCTTTTCCACAAAGTATTGTGTGGTTGCTGATATGCAATGGCATCGTCATGTTAAACTAAGACATACAAGTATCTTCTCTGAGGGACTGCTACCGCCACCGCTGCTGTTAACAATTGGCTCATCTAGACCACTTAGTGTCCGAGCATGTCCAGACATTCACTCTTACAGGAGAAATTCTCCTGGAATTGATTTAACCCTGGTTGTTCCCAGGTTATTTTCCTCCTGGAGTAGCCATTTTTACTTGGTGATAAAGATGCGTATAGTTATAGTTTTTCCTGGGAGAGCAGCAACTCTCCCAGGAGAACCTTAATGTCTGTTTGCTACCTTATTTTGCTCCAAATCACCAGCCCAAGGTTTTATTGCCTTATACTCTTATTGTTTAAAAACCAGACAATAGAAATAACCTAAAAAGAAACAGCAAAAGTAAATCAGATGAAGAAAACATGGAAAGAAAAAGCCTATTTTCCCATTTATAAGGCAAATTCTTGAAGTGTCTAGTTCCCTTCCATGTACACGTTTGACTCTCATTGACTTCAGTGAGCAGTTCAGAATTTGCACTTATGCGCTGAGACTGAGCAAAAGAGAGAGCCCCTCATTCTGCTCCTGTGGAGGAGAGGAAATTGTGCTTTACTGTATTGTTTACCCTTGCCTTTTCTTTAATTTACCCTTTGTTTGATATATCAGCAGAAACCATTTATCTGCCTCAATGATCAAATAAGCTGGCTGGTAAAACAATGGACATGTGATTCACTGGGAGTGGAAGAATGGTAATATAAAGGTAGGCTGTGAGGATAAAGTTTAAAAATTCAGTAATGTGTGATTTGCTACCTCAAGCTCGCCACAGTGCCTAAGGGAAAATATTGTTTTTTCATACGAAGTAGAAAAGAGAAATATGGGTTATCCTTTAGTACTAGTGCCGTGAAAGGGATTCCAGCACTGAAAGCTGATACCATATTACTTAAAAGAACCGTATCCAATTCAAGCTGAGATATTTTTGTTTCTTCAACCAAGATAACAGGTAATGAATTCAGTGATCAGTATCTGGTTTTCTTGAAGCAGGGGGACATAATTTGAAAAGGCAGGTTGCCTGGGTGAGAAATAAGCAATTTTAGATCCAGGCATTGAGGGCAAAGTCATGTCACCGGAAAGTTGAAATTTCTGTCTTCTGCAGCCACTGATTTGAAGTCAATGAAAATCATCCCATTAGAGTTCAATGGGATTTTGGATTCCTAGGAACATGACTCACACTTCTGACTTCTCAGAAAGCTTCCTTGTAGACAAATGATTCCAATAATTGCAGCTTTATACACACAGTGATATGAGTTATCAAATTCACTGAAAGTAGTAGAGACAGATGAGTTTGTTCAACCAAGGGCCAATGTCCAGGCCCAAATCCATTATGGAGATTATTACAAAGTTTAGAAATTTAGCCAGCATGTGGGTTCTACTGATTCATGTGTAAGTTTGAAAAAGAGTCAATGTAGAGGCAATTTAGGTTGCATTTTCATGCATGTTCTGTTTTTCCCTTTTCTGGGTCTTTATTAAAAGAATCATTTGTAGGAACAGATCTATTATCTTCCAAGATATCATTTAAGAAAATGCTTTTTCTAAGGAAAAGATTCAGTGGGCACATCTACACAAGATGCTTAAAGCCCATTGGACTAATTCTGCTGCATATTAGTGGCTGGCAAAAACCATGCTAATGCAGTAGATTAGTCCAATGGCAATTAAGCGTCACAAAAAATGCATTCATCACTAATGCTCAGTAGTGCTGATTATGGTACAATAAGCTAGTACCTGTTACTACAGGTATTAAACTTAATGTGCTATAGTTACGATGCATTAATGAACGTGTAGACACACCCAGAATCACTAATGTCAAGTAAAAGACTTCCATTACAATGGGCTTTGGACATGGAGGGCAGTGGGGGGCAGTAAGTTTTGTTGCTAAAGAAAGTACTTTTGTTAAGAACCAATTGAAACCATATATTTGGTAATTTTTCAATAATAATCCAATAAGGCATTTTGTTGGTGACAATAATACAAGAACTCTGTTAGGGTGGTATCCATGTAGGCATCTCATAGACCTTTACAGAGTAGAAGATGGTTTATTCTCTTTTTTTTTTTCAGATAAGAAAAGCTGAGACAAAAAAAGGCTAAATGACTTGTACAGCTACCCATCAAAACAATGAAAGAATCAAGAGCTGCACCTAGTTTTCCTGACTCCCAAGGCAGCACTCATATAATGGATCACATTGCCAATTGAATTGACTTTTGGTCAGCTAGTTGGAGCGGTCCTGCCTCTGAAGATTTTTATTAGTTACTGGAATGGTTTGTGTGAAGAATGGGGCCCCAGAATTTGAATTCTATCCAATATTCCTCATTTCATTTATTTGAACTTGATCCCTGGAGGAAGATGAGAAGCCAAACAATTCTGGAAGCCAGGATCGTCACAAATGAGTTGACGGATGTGACTGTGAAAAATGCGAAGCAAAATTCTTCCTGTTCTTCCAGATCTACGATCCCTCTTTTAAATATGTCACTTGGAGTTCTTTGAATGGGGCAGGTCTGCGTTATGTGATCAACTGGAAAACAGAGAAGAATGGAGAACTTTACTTTGTTTGGCCTTGGATTGCATCTACAAGTTAAAATAACTCTAGAACCCTTCCAGTCTTACACCTCTATGAAATTCCATGGATTTTGTACTTTAATCCTGAATTAACCAAATTAAGAACAGGAAAGCGTAACGCTGCCACATGCCTTCTGAGGACCAGCCTTCATTTTTCCAGAGCATCTCATTTAACCACAGGAATATTTTTTTCCCTATAAAGTTGTATTTAAATATTTATTTTAAAATAGTGAAGTGCCTTCATATAAAGACACGAAAAGTCGTTTTAGTTGGCAGGCCTAAGATCAAATAAAATATCTAAATGTGGTTTAGATATTGACATTTATTATTTTTATGAGAAAAAATGCACCCTAAAAAAGGAACTCAAAATATTTGATTATTTTTCAGGACTGGATCCTGGGTCAGGAACTGGTGGAGATGTCTCTTGTTTTTCGAGAAAGAAAGGCTTGAAAGATGAGGTAGATAAGTCTCTGTAAGTATTTTGTGTGTACATCAGAATAGACATACCTACTGTCTTATATATTAGATATATTAATTATATAATTGATTTAGAATTCTAATTACCATCCATTATGTTAGATATAGTGATCCAAAGCCTGCCAGGCTCATAACCTGACAACCCCATAGAAATCTATTGCTCATTTTTTAGTGAAACTGGGATTCTGCTCAGTTCTACAATCTTTCCAGAAGTGAATCAATTCTGGAATGGCACGGGTCTGTGAACATGAAAAATGCCATGTAGCACCAATCCTGGCAACATAACAGGATCACCGAAATAAGTTTAGCACTGCTAAGAGGACTTAGTGAGAGCGACTAACTCTAATGGCGCTCCCTCTTTCTGCTTCACCATCCATCTTTCTGCTACAATCTTAAAGAAATAGTACGTACAGCTTCTTGTGAGCCAAGAATATGCTGCAAGCCTTGCAGTCACCAAGAACAAACCTCCCTAATGTGATGTCACTTCATATGTGACTAGCTAATTGATTTCTCACAAGTTACAGTTGTACCTCAAAATTGAGTTTGTTTTTTCGCCTTTTGAAATTCCATAACACGTAATAATCCTACAATATTTGCAAAGCTACTGGAACAAATTCTGTTCTCATTTGCATCTGTGCAGCCCATAAATAACAACTTGATTTCTTCATTGGCTTCCATCTTGATACCACTTACTACAAAGAAGGATCATAGGTGGGGCTGGTCCTGCTTTGAGCAGGGGGTTGAACTGGAAGTGACCTCCTGAGGTCCCTTCACACCTGAACTTTCTATGATTCTATGATCATTTCCTAATGATGATTTTTTTTCCTTCTTAAAGGCAAAGCTTCCCATGGATTTTTTGTTGATGCTTCCTACACTTTGTAACACAGAGCATAACTTTGTCCTGATTTCTTCTTGCTGTGATACTAATAACTGCTGCAACACAGTGAAGTGAAAAAGAAACTCAGCTGGTTTTATAAGAGTTCATTCTTTTTATTTAAGTCTGTTAAGATGTGTAAGTTGTGTCTGTTCCAGGTCTACTCAGATGTGTAATGTCACTGAGAGTTTGGTTTGGAGAGTAAAGTTTGCACCAAGGTCTTTAAGAGGGAACTGTGCCTCCCCTTTGAAATGTATATTAATTTAAAAAAAGATAAATTATCCAAAGCACCTTAGTGACTTAAGGACCTAAATCCAGAGGGAAGTCAAAGAGACTTAGGATACCTAAATCACTTAGACATTTACAAAATTTTACTTGGCCTATCCTCAGAACTATTGCAGTTCATCATTTTGCAATAGCCTGTCTAATATATCATTTTCTTCATTAAAAATACATGGAAACAAGTTGCTATGTGATCCCTTTCCCCAGCTCCATTGAAATCAGGGGCAAGGGACAGAAATGACACCTAAACTGGTATAAGTGATTTGAAACCAGTTCAAATCTGTACTACAACAGAAGTTGCACATAAACCACTTTCAAAATGGCTAAAACCAGTTTCAGGTAAACCTGGGTGGATACAGTATCAGACTTAACTGATTTAGGTTAAATTGGTCTATTGAACTTCTGCCCCAGATCCCTTCCAGATTCAAGTTAAGGCTCTCTAAACTGAAGTTAACTCACAGTCCCCCAGCATCCCAGGATGCTTTGCAACCCCCCCCCCCCAACACCACCTCAGTGGGTAGGCTTAAATTTCACTGAGTAGGGAGACATACTCTAGCGCCCCCCTGCTTCTGGCCTGGGCCACTGCAGGCAGGTGGCTGCATTTCTGGAATCAAAAGCAAATGTCTGTTCGCTGGCTTATTGGTTCAATCTACACAGCTTACACTAACCTGCCGAGTTTGAATCAATTCAGCCACAGGGTTTTTTGACTGTCAGTACTTAGCCAGGGTGTGAGGTGTTCTCCACAATTCAAGCTTTCAGGCTTTTTTCTTCTGACACCTGTTGACAAAGTGTTTGCAAAGAGGCATGAGATTTTCTTGCCAGTGCTATGACAAGACTGGCCCTTTCTCTTAGCTGGTGTAAATATTGATTGACTATGCTGGTTTTATCCCAACAGCGTAGCTCTGACTATCCCAGCACAGTTTTTTTTTTAACTGCCCCAAATGTCAATTAGGCTCCACCCTTCTGAAGAGCTTGAAGAGCCACAGCAGCATATTTTTGAAACAGGGTTATGTTTCTAATTCGTTCTGCCTGGTAATTAAATGTTGCTGGTTATGTTTTAAATCATTTACTCCAATAAATGTGACAGCAAATATGGCATAGTGGTAGTGTCCATGATGAGACATAAATTAGATTGTAGGGGGTCTGGCTTGTAGCTATGTCAGAAGTAGGCTGGAAATCAACCTGAACTAACTACCATAGCTTCATTAAAAGCTTGAAAATGCTGTCCTTGTATGTTAAAACATGTTGCATTTCAGAGTTCAGATAGAAAGGAGATTTATAGCCTTAATCCTGCAGGACTGCAGACTCCTAAAGACTCTGTAGGAGTCTTCATTCTGGAGGAAACTCATTCTGTCCGGGCTTTCTACATACATTTCATCTACGTCTTTGGGTGACATTAGGAGTATTGGTCTAACAAGCTGATTTCGGTATAACAAACAATCAAGCAGGGGGCCTGAAAAGTATCACAGAAAACCTATTTATGTCATTTAAAAGAACATTCTTTGTTTTGCCTGCTATTTAATTATATAGAAATAACTTTGGAAGTGAAACATGGCACCTCAGAATTCAAATGGTATCTTTTTTTTAAGGAAAGACCTGAACACATTTATCTCTGTGTATGTGTTAGCATAGTTGTAAGATCCCTTTGCAATATCACACATGGTTAGTGCAAACTATGTAGCTGAATCGTATATCTAATGCACCATACAAGGGAGACAAATTTATTTATTCGTATTTAAAGTTACAGGTGTATAAAACAGGAGGCAGCTGTAATTCCAAATAGTGTTTAGCCTCTTCTAAGTAGTGCCATTTTCTCAAATTAATTTGGTTTATTGATCTCTGGAGGAAGTTTGGTAATATGAAAATAAAATAACTAGCTAAAGTAGTGATGCACTATATGGTTTCTTTTAGTCCTGCATATATAGCCATCAATAAGAATCTCTCAAGGGTTTTTGGAATGCAAAATCCGGTCTATATACATTGTGTATGAGCGTGTATATTATTTATCTTTGTATTAGCATCTCTTTTATCCAAGACCACTGAAGTACTTAGTTTTGCAGTTTTAAATTGTGAAAGAGATTTCTTTAGAAACTTTGATCAAATTCAGTCACTGTTTTTTGTTTTTTTTTTAACTGATCCTAAACTGGTGGTAAAAGAAGGATAAGGAGGAAAAAAGACTGTTCTAAAATGCACAGACCTTTTGAATTTGAGCTTAACAGAATCAAATATCTGTAAAACTCCAGACATACCAGGCACTCACTTAAAATTCAACAGCATGTTGTCACTTCCATGATGAAACGGAAACCTGAGCCTGATGGTTGTACTTCACAGGAGAGGCCACCAAATCAAATGCTAACAATGTCTGACACGCAAAGCAAACACAGCTTCCCACGTGTTTGTTGCAACAAGTGGGGCTCCAAGCCTGGAAGAGGGATCTGCACGTTGGAAAACTCTAAGCAACGTGCCGTGGCTATGATTAATGAAGAAGTTGACTTGGAACAGTCCAGCTCAGAGGGAGGTGGCAACCCAAGGAATTTATCATAGAAAGCTGTAAAACAGGACGTTAAAACAGACATTGGGTTAAAGTATACAACTGAAAAAAAAAGTTAATTTGTTTTCATCTGCTGGTTACATTCCAAAAGGTGAAGTTTGTTTTTTCCTTTTGAACCTGCCCTGGAGAGGAGACACGCACCATATGCCACCAGTGGCCCTTATACAGAGAACTCTAACAAGATGTTTGCCAGAGTTTTGTACTGTGTTCATCAAGCCCTTCCTCCCAGCCCCATTTCAGGCTGGTTAGTTGAAATTAACTTTGGACTGGAGAAAAAAGGTGCTGTATGAATAGGCCTTAAAAATGAAATGGCCATCAATCCACCCAACTGGGCAGGCACGTGGAAAACTACATGATGGCTACAGCAACTTGCGTGGGTTGGGTTATGGTGTTGTGAGTTGCAGTTGACTTGGTTGGATTTGTATTTGATACCCCCCTTCTGCCCCAACGCATGGAGGCCACAGCAACATATCTGCTTCTTCATACATGTATGTATTTCCAGACCAGAAAGCACCACAACCAAGACCTCCTGCATAACACAGGACAGAGTATTTCATTTAGTGATTTCTGCAATGAAGGAAAATCGTTCATCAGTGCCCTGTAAGCGAATGGTGATCCCAGTAAATTGGGCTTGAACTACAGCACTATATGCATGCTATATGCTATTGGTTATAGAAGTCAGAGCCATTTTTAATCCCTCAGGGTCCTTAGTATCGTTGAAAATCCAGAAGCTCCAGGAATTCAGCCTTTCAGCTGTTGGCAGAGATGCAGTCAAACTTGTCAAAGGCTGACTACTTGTAAAGGGAGCCAAATTTAATCAGGACAATAATGCAAAGCATAGCATAGACTTAAGCAGCAAGGTTCAGTCTGTCATTTTCTATTAGTCAATACATAAAATAGAATAACTCCTCTATGCCGCTCTGTGCTTGTCAAACACGCCCTGATCGTATCCTTCCAACACAAATAAAACTTCATATTGTGTCAGTTGCTGAAACAATGTCACAAGAAGACACCCCTCCCCATTATCTTCCTTCCTCATTGTTTTAGTTTAGACAAATAACAAATTTCCATTTGTTCAGTTTGTAGCTCAGCCTCCCGGGTTCTGTCAATAGTTAAATCATCCATGATTAAATTTGCTGGTCCACTGCGAAGTAGTGAATTTCCATATCCAAACTGAAAGAACAGTCCATATTGCTAATTTATCTGTTCCTTTCCACCTTTGCAAAGTAAGCATGAAAAGTTGCTTTCCTGACTTGAAAGCTTTTTAAACTTGTTTATTCCAGCGAGAAGATGACATGAGGCACAAGCCAGTGCAAACCGGCACATCCAGACACCTAACTGGTTGAGGCTGGGTTTCAGTCTACAACTTGGGAAGAACTAGATTAGGGTCAGTGTCATGTTTGCTGTTTGTGACCCCCTGGGTGGGGATCTTGAGATGCCATCCACTGACACTGTGTCCAGTCCTAGACTGTGATTGGTTAGTGAGAATTTCATCATCGTGAAGATGCATAAACTTTCCTGTCTTACCATCAGTCAGTGTTTGCTGAGGCTCTTATTTCCTCCATGCTCTGGAAAAAGAGCAGAAAGGCACCATATAAGTCTCTGAATTCTGGACACTGTGTTCCTTTTTTTCGTAAGGCCTGGTCCAAGACCCCATGAAATGACTTCAGTGGTTTTAGATCAGGTGCCTGTTACGAAACGAAGATCTGCGCTGTTGGTCAAGAAGCCAATGCCTAATCTGAAACACGTTCTTTAAAAAAAAGAAAAAGCACGTGGCTTAAACAGATGCTTAAGTTCTATTAACCTTAATGGAAAGATCTCAAGATTGAGGAAGGACGTAGACTGACTCCTTTTGGTTAAAATAAAATGTGAAATGTCACTTTACGTATACAAGTAAAAAATAGAAGAAAAGGGTTGATAAGAAGAAAGAAAGATTGGTGGGTAAATGGTTGATAGAAAGATAGGCAGATGGGAATAGGTGCAATACTTATGGAGGCAAAATCTGTAGTCCAAACAAAGGCAAAATACCCTTTGGCTACCATGGGAGTTTAACTGTTGAAAGGACAATAGCATCAGAGCTTTAATATGTTAAAATGGGGGTCCTGGCACTCTGTACTCTGGGTGGGCCCAGAGGGTCTGGTATCCATTAGAGTTCAACATTTAGCCGAACCAAAAGATTAATTCTTTTGCAGGAACTTAAGCAAACCAATAGCAGCTGAAAGTTAATCAAGCCATGATCCTCACAATCCTCTTAATCACAGCCAGCTGCTACTTAAAGCCTAGAAGGAGCAACATCCCCAGGGCAACCATCCTAGGGGGTGGGGAAAGCAAGTCCACGAGAGCACCCTCTCTTCTTGAAGGGCATTAAAAAGTTAATAAAATAAAAGTTAATGCCTTCAGTCAAGGGAAGTTCTGAAGCTTCCAATATTAATCTCTTCCCGCCTTCCCCAGCTGCATATCCCCAGGCATTTGATTTGTACTAAAATATTTGCTCATAACCCAAGTTTCCTCCATAGTCCATGCAACAGTCGACACTTGGGTGTGTGTCTTTTTTTTTGTTTGTTTTTTGCTTTTGCATTCCAAGCATCTCTACAATTTTTAAACACAGTCCATTCCAATATAATTTACATTGGCTGGATAATCTTGTCTTCAGTTTCTTTTAAGTTGCCCATGTCAGTCTCTTGGTATAATATTGCACCTAGTCTGACAAATTTGTTATTCTCTGTTTGAACTGGATTCTTTTTCAGGGTCTTTAGCAGCACAGCTGCCCATTATGAGGCCTTTATAACCTAAGTACATTACATAGGCCCCATGACAACAACTTTGAGTGCCTTACGATCCCTAGCATATTAACCCTCACAAGATGCATAGGAGATAGAGAAATGCTGTTATGGGGGAAATGAAGTCTTGAGAAATTAAATGATTACGCATGTCCACAATGGACATCTATGGCAGAGCAGAGGTTTAAACCTGGATCTGCAAAATCCATCAGACATTCTGCAAGGGCCCTCACGCCAACTTTCCACAGATGTGTCCTGTGTTTAAGCTGTTGTAATAATGAGATCAGCTGTTACAGCTAAGAGCCACTGGGCATGTCTACACGAGACTCTGAAAGCACAGTAGACTAATTCTACTGCACATGAGCACGTTGCAGCGAAAGCTAATGAGCAGTAGAATTAGTCTACTGCGCATTATTAGCATCATGTGAAAAAGATGCACCAGCACTACTGCTCACTAGCCCCAAGTTTGGTGCATTAAGTTAGCACCTGTTATTATGAATGATTGTGCTGTAATTAGGGTGCATTAATGCATGTATAGACGTGCCCACTGTTTGAAACATAGGGTACGGTGAACACAGAGAAGGTAGAGGACTTCCGTTGTAAGTGTTAGAAGTTCCCTTCAATTGACTGAGAGGTTGCAATCTTATTTACGAAAGTGGGATTTAAAGCCAGTCATGCCTGGAGGGTTTGAGAAAGAGTGGGCTGACCAAGAACCAGGAGACATGTCCCCAGCCAGGCATGGCTGAGAGCAGAAGCAGTGACAGCACCGTAACAAAGTGTGTTGTAGGAGTGCTCATACCTGATTAAGCTAAAACCCTGGGGCCAGGGCTGGATGTCACACGAGGTACAAATTTGTTCCCCCTGTAATTTTTTATATAAAAAGTTACTTGATTCATCATATTCAGGAAGGAGTAGGGTTTTTTTTATTTCTTTTTCTTACAGAAAAACAGGGATGCTATCAAAGTACCTCAGTTTAATTCAACTATCTGTCTCATATTTAATGAGTCTGTATATATATATATATTTTTTTTTTAACTACAAGCTATGGTCAGCAGCTTAATGCCACTGTTTATTATCTTTGCCGTGGCAAATACTTTCCTTAATATTTGGTTTTCTAGAGTGTTCCACCATTCACCGCTTAATGTACGTACATTCCTGCATGTGAAAGAAGCAGCAGATTGGACAGGCCACAGACTTTTAATTTTTTTCTTAGTACAGGAAATGTCAAAATTTTAAGCAAATATATTTCCATGAAAGGAAAAACACCCAGGCAATCCCATAAACATGCCGTTATGAAGGTTTCTGCCATACAATTAATGTTTTGAAAATACGCTGGCTCACATTATAAATCAATTGCAAGGTTTTAACTTTATATATTTAGTGTTACATTTTAAATATGTTTATATCACTTGAAGTTTGTTGGTAAACCACTAGCGAGTAATCTAACTCTTATGCTGGCAAGGACCTAAACTAGAATGACCTAATAAGTTTTTTTCCATCTCTACTAGGATTTTCTATAATATATTTTGATGGGTTTATCCATGTACTAGGAATTTTCCACTTGAGTAAAGCAGGAACCATTCGAAATGGACACATTCTGGTTTTTGCCCTGCATCTACACATTTCAATTTAATAAGCGTTCCTTCAAGTTGTTTAGGGAGAGTCATTGGACGCTTCACTTCTCCACGTTGTTATTCCTGTTACCCCCCCTCACCCTCAGCCCCAACAGTGGTATTGCTGTAGGGATCTGCATTCTGAACGTCTTCATTCCCAGAGGTGAAACATCTGCAAATGAAATTATGACGCAAAGGTTTCTGGTGCTATGACATCATACTGTTGTATCCCATCTGCTGTCAGGATTCCTCAATTTTGTCATCAAATCCTAAAATAAGGGTGCCCAGAAGCTGAAGTTTTAGTAGAAATCCTTAGTGAAATGTTCTAATGCAGTGGACGGAGAGGAGACTTGGGTGCTGTGTAAGATGCATCTCTAATAATGACAGTCGTCTTTGCTTCCTTTGCTAAGACTGGTCCAGAAGAGACATGTCCAGAAGTCACCACTGGTCCAGAAGAGACCACTTGTCCAGAAGTGACACATCCAGAAGTGACCACTGGTCCAGAAGAGACCACTTGTCCAGAAGTGACACATCCAGAAGTGCCCACTGCAGCTGTAAAGCTCTATCCTGCAAGAAGCTGAATGCTCTTGCCTGACGTAGAAACCCCTTTTAATCAGGTGCTTGAAAAGTTAAACATGGCAATAGCAACATTGACTAAAATGTCATTTGAATGATAAGCACCTGAGCAGTTCTGGGTTACACTTACACCATACTAAATCTGTGGGATGTTAAACAGTGTTCAGGTTAGAACATGCTGTGAGCAGTTGCCCATCAAGGGCTAATACTGTTTCTTGCCTGAACTGCTTTGACTTGGCCCTACAACGCTGGCAAGCAGGGGCAAGGAGCCACGGCACCTGGGCTCTATCCCTGCTCTGGGTGGATGAGCAGGGTGGGGGTTACCTGGGATGCTGGAAGACTTCAGACTGTTTGTTTGATCTCTGTGGAGTAAACTGAAGTTACCCTAACATGAACTAGGTAGTACAACCCAGGGTTTACCCTCACCTGAAGTGGCATAATTTGGAAATGCTCAGAGGGTATTTATAATGTGAATGCCTGCACATTAAAGCTCATGAACTCATGCTAAGTGCCTTCAGTATGATCTAAATGTAATGCATAACTATACCTTGAGTCTCTGGATCATAGGCCAGAATAATCAGTGCCTGGCAGGATCAAACACTAAGTTAGCTGGTTTTACTATGGTGCCACAGTGCCAAGTCAGTGGAGAGTTCAGTCTCTTTAGGTGCCTGTACCATGGAAAAAGCCACCTTTTCAAATAACTCTATATTATACCCTACCAGAATCTGGAAGGGACCCAGTCTCAAGGAAAATGCCATCAAATCTCTAGAGGATGCCAACAAATCTGATGGAAGGAAGCTTGAAAGTCTCATAGCTGAGTTTATAAGAAGTTCATTGCCCATTGCTCTCCTCAGTCATTGCATTTGTATGGATATGCTAGCCTGAGAGGAATGACTTGTATCCCTTGCAGTTAATCAGTCTATTTGATGACTGTTTAGACCAGGCTAGAACTTTACATTATAGGGCTGCTGTAGACAAAAACAGGGCATCTCCAGGCATTGAGCAAACATATAGCACAAAGTTGATGCTGAGACTATCCAGGACTTCACTTAGCAGGTATAACCAGTAGCCAATTCCCCAAGCACCCAATCTTGTACTGGAAGGGTGCTTGCTGGAGTGGAGTAAACCATCCCAGCATCCATAGACGATAACGTGGTTGCTCGGTGTAAAAGTTACATGAGATCAGATGGAAAAGTTTGACACTAGTTTTGCAAGGTCCTGGTGCCTATCTTCAGCAGAATAAAAGGGGGGAGGAGGGGGAGGAAACCAAAGAACATCCTTAAAATGTAAAACATCTTGCTTTTTTAATAATCCCATGCGGTATGTTTTCACTTTAGCAGTAATTGTATTTTCTTTTTGCGTATTCTATTTAACAACATTGCAGGGCCCGGCTAATCTGTTCCATCTGTCGAGAGGGTTAGCAAAGTGCTGAGTAGAGAAACAACTGCCTTTATCGAGCTGCTGTAGCTTGCAGAAGCAATATAACACCCTGAATTATTCACACTGCTGAACCACATGCTAAGGTACCACAGGCCTTGCCTTCTCTGGGATCAGCAGTAGCCACACTGTAATCCCAAAGAATATGGATTTATGATTGAAACACATTGATATGATAGTAACAGTAGGATGACAGACAAAGCTTGGGAAGGGGGGGAAATGATTTCTAAAGCTGGTAGGCCCTCAAGGCTTTCAGTGGCTTGATTTTATTGTACATGACAGCTTTCAGATTAAAGAGTCCTCTGTCCAGTTTAAGTGACATAGTAATTACCTTGCCTGAACTTCTGTTATGTCCCAGGGTCTTTTAAACTGATGCAGTGTGAAATACAGTATGTTGGATAATACCAACACTCTGGACTTCATAATGGTCTATAGCTGATGATCTCAAAGCGCACTTTATGAACGTGTAAGACTAAGACCACTAGAATGCTCTGCCTGCTTTATACAATAATGCACAAAGCAGTTGTAAACCAACCACTTCAGCTAAATAAATGGTTGCTTTGCTTTACTAGAGCACTGCAAAAAAGCCCAAGTGTCCTGATGAATCTGACCCTCATAATTAAACCTTGAAATGTTCTTCTGATGTATTGTGAGGTTAAAGTGGAATAGTAACGAGTCACTGATGAAATGCAGCCCTATGTGGGGAGGAGCAGGACAGCTGTTTAGCATTGCACAGTAACACAAAGGCTTAGGACAATAAGTGAAGATTAAATTGGGGGGCTCCAAAGGTTGCAGAGACAGGAAGAAGGCAAAAGCCTTGCCAAAATCTGATCCAGTCATTGGAGTTGATAACTCTACTCTTCATTTAAGTCCTAAAGTAATTTACACACACACACACACATTCATACACACACACACATATATATACACATATACACACACACACACACACACCCTGCATACATACAGACTTGGCTACATACACACATATACATATACATATAAATTACCTGGTGCATAACTGAATCTTGACCTCCCTATACCTTAGAAAATGCTCTTGATTGAGGGAGACATGGAGATTCATAAATGTTCAGGATAAAGAGGAAACACGTATTGTGGCAGTTTGATTTAACAGCGGTAGCCAAAATCTAGCATCCAGTGATTTGCATCTGCTCAGGAGTTGAGGTTATTAAAATAAATCCCTAAGGGAAGGAATTAGGGGGCAAAGGGTCAAATGAACAAGTGAAAGAGGTGTGATAAATTCATGTATAACATCAGTCTGCAATATATCATATGATTACCATGTCTACATACATGAAAAAAGATTTTTTACTGCCATACCCAGGGTTTGAACATTTTGCTTCTGTAGACAATCCAGTCATCCTGTTACATCTGTATATATTTACAGTGGAATCTTGTTCATATATGTCCGATTATAGACAGGTTGAATGGCAGTCACCTGAATTAAAAGAAAAGAAAAAAATCCTTTGGGTGTGCTTGTAAAAATTCAGGGCCAGATCATCAGAGGATGTCAATCCATGCTGTCCCTTGGACTTTAAGGGAGCTGTGTAGATTTACTCTGGTTGAGGATATGATCTTCAAGGCCTACTTGTTTGTCCTTTACTGGACTGGATCTCCGACTGAGATCCTTCTGTTAAAAGCCCGTCCTGGCAGTCCATGGCAAAGGCCAGTTTAAGAACCAAGCAACAGTAATATGAAGTCATGGACTCGACCAACTATAGATGGGTCCCAGAGAGGATTTTTCTTTTGAGAAATGGTCTGCAGAATGGAAAAGCTGGAGAGCCCGCCTGAAAAATATACTCTGACCACCTAAAGCAGAATTATTTGGGTAGTGTCCCAGATACTGCTAAGCAACTCCAAAGTGCAGACAAGTGGCAGACTAGTCAAGGTGGGCTTAATTGTCTTCCAGTATCTATAAGTACATCTAAAGGACGTTAGAAGCAGAGAAGTTGCAGAGACGAGCCAGTTTAGGCTCCTTTAACAGCTCCCAAACTGCGTATCGTCTCCCCGCCACCGTTATAAAGTGAGCCTAAGCCCCTTCTCACCTAGCTCCCATGAGAGAAGAAATTGATTTCATATTGCATTTCATGCTTCACTTATTCTGCCTCCCCAGAGAGAGGCCCCCATACAGTAGCACAAAAGACCTCATTTTTATTTACTGCCCATCTACTTGTCCCTTTGTCGCGTTGCGGGAGAGCGAACCCGTGTGCAAAGCCACGGATTCAGATTGCTCAACGAAGCTTGCCTGCTGGATGCTAGCACAGTAAATCATGCCTGACAGACTATTGTTGCAGGGGCTTTTGTTTTGTTTCAAGCGGTGTTCATTTTTTCCTTGGGATGGTGGTATAACGCTCTGGCAAAAAGGGATGGGGGAGTGAGATCTACATGTGGCACAATGGAGGGACGCACTGGCATTGAGCCCCCCCCCCTTGGAAAACTCCATTGATTGAATGTTCACATCCTTTTTCTCCAATTATCCTGTGCCTCCAGATATGCTAATGAGTTTGGCATCCCCTTAATCATAACCCAGCAGGGCAACAAGTGAGACAGCTTCAGGCTGCATTTCTACTAGGGTTGTAAATGCTGATTAAAAAAAAAAAATAAAAAAAATCTGTTTAACGTGTTGCAATTACAGCGGTATTAAATGATGAATTGATATGGCAACCCCCCCAGCCTGCTCCATGTGGGGCTGCTCTGGCCCACCCTAAGGGGCACCCTGCTTGGCCTGGCCACCCTGACATATGGCAGAGACTGAGTGGCTCCGTGGCAGGCAGCAGGGGCCTGCCCAGAGCCCAAGCTGTTTGCGGCAGGTGGCAAAGAGGCTGCAAGTGGCTGCACCAGGGCTCACGGAGCTGAGCGATAGGCAGGGCTGGATTAACCCTTTAGTGGGCCATAGGCAAACAAACTCATGGGCCCCCGGCCAGTCGAGACCTCCCCACCCCCGTGTTGCCGCCCACGGGGAGTGGGGCTTGGAGCTGCCACTGCAGTGGTGAGACCAGCGGAGAGGAGAGGAAGGAAAGGGAGGTGGATGGGGCCACTTGCTCCGCTGTTGCAAAGGGAAGGGCCCCCTACAGCCCCCTAGTTTGCCTATGCATTAACCTGGCCCTGGCTATAGGGACTTGTCCCCCGCCCCCCCTTGCTCCTCCCTGCCTCCCAGTACCCTGCTGGACTTCCTTTCCCCCCTTTCCCTGCTGGACTGTGCCCTGCCCCACGTTAAATGGTAACTGGTAAGCTATAATCGGTTATCACTGGGCTTCCCGGTTAAGCAATTAATCGTTTAAATACAATTAATCATTTAACCATTCAAATCCCTAATCTCTACCTCATCAGAGGATTAAAAAGGCATCTTCCCTTCTCACATGGCCCTGAATGTTATCCATTATTCAAGGTCTGTTATATACCTTTTCAGCTGATTCATAGTCTGCTCCTTTCTGTTTCGATTCAGTCTTCCAAGTCAAGTTTTTAAAGCTCATAATTTTAGGCCTAAAGATCCCATTTCCCACCAATGACTATTAAGATTTGTATACGATACTCTTCTTTGCCTGGCAGCCTGGCATGGGGGATTTCTCTAGACCCCAATGGCATCATTCTTTGCTCATCCAAAGGCTGGAGTCAAAAATAGAGGATCAAAGGACGTCCCAGGGTCTGAAAAGTATAAATCGCCACCCTGCTCCAAAATTACATACACTCTCTTTTTCCGAGGAAAAAGAAAAACTCCCAGCCTCCTCAAGGTGAACAGGTCTGTCTTACGTGAGCTGCGGAGCAAACTGTTGACATCTTGTGCCCTTTCATATGCACTTGTGCAGTTCAGATACCGCCCAAGAGGAGGTGTGGTTTGCACGCACATTCGCCTGCTCATTATGATATGAAAGTTCCAGTATACGAGACAGACAAAATTGGGTCTATGCAATAAACAAATAGCTTTAAAGAAAAAAAATGCCTTCTCTATACCCGTCAACATGATTACAGTTTGTCTTATGAACACCAAGGTATATCTGCTAGGGTATATATAGTTACTAGCTAAAGTCCCCATTCTTTACCCAGGTTGTTATTTTTGTAATTGTAGAGTTGTTGTTTTTTTTTTTATTTCCCAAGAACTTAGTACAACATTTTTAGGTCAAAAATACTGTTCATTTTTCAAGAACATAGTACAACATATTTAACATTTAATATTCAACATGGATTGAAAAGAAAAGTCAAGTGTCAATATAATAACGACAACTGAGTTGAAAAAAAAGGCAAGTGACAATATAATAATGACAATTGAACTGAATTCAAAGTCACTGGAAGCCCCAAAAAGAGTCAAGTGAAAAATAGCCCACCTGTAAGTATTTTGGGGTGGTATTCAGTGATTTTGGAAGGTTTGGAGTAGATAGGACCAGCCATTCTTGAGTTATAAGTGAATGTACAGACAGGCAGGCATACACTTCATTTTATATAGAAGTGCTTAAAGGGGTTACCAGAAAGTTAAAAAAGTGACGTCATGGGGCTGACAGTTAAAACATTTTCACCTGCCATAAAAAAAAAAAAAAAAATGAATGTGCAAGAATAATTTCTTGCATACAATATTCATGAAACACTTTTCTGCTGGTTTTGAATGAAATACTTTGGTTAGTGCTTTCAAAATATATTTTAAGGGTTTTCATAACCTCCAAGTGTTGGTCATAGTGAAGTCAATGGGAGTTTTAATAGTGCCATCCCTGGGGAAAGTTAGGGCAATACTGAGCATTTTGGAAGCAGAAACCCGTGAGTGTCAGGATGAAATGAGGGACACAGAATGAACTGAGGATTGTGGCTGTGTGCATCGATGTGCACATGTGCTTTCTCATAGAGCTGAGCCTTGTTCCTTAAATGATTTCAAAATATGCCCTGAGTTGAGGCTGAGAAGTGAGGAAGGCCAGCTGTCAATGGGAAGATATAATGACTTCCCAAATGTGTGGACAGATTTATCCCATGTTTGCCAGGCTATGAATTAAAATTTATAAACTTTGTACAGTCCAAAATAAATCAGCAGATGCAGATCCTCTTTTTTTTAATACATAACCCTAACATGAGATGGACCTAAGTTTTGCAGAGGGCACTTGCCTTTATTAATTAAACTCAAATATTAGCACTGACAGGCTCTAACTTGAGTTAAAGCTGTAGCTTCTTCCTCTATCGTTAAGGAAGTAAATCCAGGCCCACAGGCCCAGCCAAGTGCTTGGAAGGTACAGCGGGGCAGGAAAGAGATTTCCATCCCAGAGGATGTTCTGAGCTTTCAAATATTTGACCGGTCCTGAATCAGGATGAAGTCAAATACTGCCACAAAGCAACAATCTGAGAAATGCATTGGATTGAATCAACTAAAAAAAAAAAAAGCTTGTTTCTGTTTAAAACTAGTTTAGCTCCCTTACTAAACTTTCTAGAAGGGGAAAGCTGTTTCCAACCATAAAAGTCAAACCTTTTTTTAAAAAAAAAACACTTTATTTTTGATGGGAAGGGTGGTTGAAAGTGACCCTTCCTCGTGAATGTCTTCCATTTTAACGACTCTTAATTTTCCAGTGGGGTGAGGGGACTATTTCACTGGAAAAGTCATGACCTGCCTGAATTGGGAAGTCTAATTGCAGTATTTCAGGCAGGCCTTCAGGGTTTGGGGAAGGGAGGTGTGCCTTGTCAGGAGCCTGAATATTTCTTCCCGCTAGCCTCACCCCTGGCCAGCACCATTCACCAGTGACATTGAGCAAAGAGAGCACCCAGCAAATGCAACCTGTTGCAGCTGTCATCTAGTGTCACTTCTCTTTATCCTTCAAAATAAGGGCAATTGGTTTTGAGCAGTGAAAATACTGGTGATTTAGAAACAATTATTATGAGGTAATGCCTGGAAACAAAGGAACGGGGTGAGATCCTCCTCGAATTAGTTGATGAAGTGAATGGCTCTGCTGACCGCACCAGGCTTGGTGGATAATGCTACAGCAACGGGATGCCACTGACCTTGTAATATGGCCAGGTGAGGACTAGGACATGGCAAGAACCTCCCACGAAACGAAGGGGGCTGTCGCTTTAAGTGGAAGGCAGAAGGCATGCACCCACGTCCACTTGAGGACGGCATTTGCACAGACGTCTCAGTTTGAAGGGACCCAGATCTTGGCTTTTGTTTTCTACATGCAGATGTTCATCTGTATCCCATCTGATATGAATATTTCTCGTCTGTTTTCTTGGCTCCAATCTCTTTATCTCGGCTGTGTGTCCTTCCTCTAGGCCGAAGGCCAAAGTCACAGATGTGCAAGAAGGGAGAGAAGAAGTGGGGCATGGAGAAGCTTGCGCTCAAATTTATCAACAAGGGCTTGATGTCCCCACGGCGCTGTTTATTTCCCTAAAATCCCACCTGTGTCACTGGACATTTTGCAGCCAAACTGAGTTGGGAAGAAAGCCAAGTTGCTAAGCAGGATGATGCAAGGCATTTGCACCTTGGATGAGCCACCCTAAGGAGTGGAGCATATGATAGGCTGCTTCTCAACGCAGTTGTTTCCTTCCTTGTTGCTGATCTGTGGCGGCAGGTCTTTGTCGTTCACCTGGAAGATCTGAGGCATCATACGAAGTGCACAGCAACCGATGATGCTAAAGAAGCAATGGCCAAATGTATTCGATGGACCTCTCTTCTCATATGTACTTCATGCATATTCGAGTATCAAACAAATGATGCACATGCTAATCCTATGGGTTTTTAACAATCCACGCACAAAAGAGGAGGTTGCGTTAAGGCCACACTAAGCTACGGAAATCTTAGAAATGATGACTGTAAAAATGAATATCTGTGCAAAACTGACTAAAAAGCAAAAAGTGATACAAAAGTGAAAAGTATTATTAATATACTGTGTATACTAATATAATAGAATACTAAAATTATATATATACTAATATATTAATATACTAATATACTATTTATATTCTAATATTTTTTCACGTTTTAGCACTTTTTGCTTTTTAGTCCATTTTTCACAGATATTCATTTTTATAGTCATCATTTCTAAGATTTTTTTTATTTCCGAGTTGCAGCTGGGAGAAATCAATGTTTCCTTTTTTCTGCCAATCTGAAAAATAATATTTTGTTCCCATTATTCCAAGACTATTTTTTGATTCTCAGCTGATTTTTCCCCCCAGTTTTTGGTTTTCTGACAAAACCAGTTCCATGGAGGAAAAGACAGAGACTTATCCTGCCTAAGTCTGAACAAATGGATAAAACACCCTGACTCAAGGCTCTATTCCATGCCTGCCTTAGTGATTGTTGGCAAATCACTTCCTTCTCTACAACCCACTGTAAAATAAAAAATAATGCTTTTATTTCCTGGGAAGCACTTTGAGATCGACAGACGAAACATGTCATGGAAGAACTAGATTTTGTTATTGTAAATTAACTTTGTCAAACCTCAAAGAATCAAAACTCTTGCAGTTGTTCCTGGAGGAGAAAGACAAAAAAAAGCAAAGCAAAAAACACCCCCCCGCCCAAAACCTTGTTGCATTCAACTACTTTACCAAAGGTGGGGGGGGACGAGGGACGGGACACAAAACATTTGGTACTAATCAATAAGCCCCCTACATTTGCTGTTTCAATTCCTGTGCAGATGTGCAGTGTTGTTATTCTAATAATTTCCTGTGGTGCCCCCTTTTTCGGTAAACCTCTACGCCAATTAAAATGTGATCCATCACCGAATGCTTCTGAAGCAAAGAGGAACGTCCAGCTTTCTGATACAGCCATGCAAAATCCCAGTCAGTCTAAAGAAACAAGCAAACAAAAAAAGCAGCAGCATTCACTTTGACTGAAAAAGGAGAGAGAGAGTGTATGGCGGAAAATGTTCTTTTGTGTAGTCTCGTGATAGAAACCGAGCGGGGGTTTCTAGACTATATCCACAGACTTCCGCTTGGTAAAAGGTTGATTAATAAATGCATCCAGCTTCTTGCATTGAAATGACAATGTCTGGATATTTGGCTCTAGGGGGACAGTGTCAGGGGTTGGATGGCTCAAGCAGATGCTTCCATGCTTTGGCAAACAGCTAAATCCAGCTTCTAGGCAGCTGAAAGGGAATGCCTGCCTGCCTTTGTTTGAGCGGAGGAGAGCCAGGGTTTTTAATTGTGCAGAGACACACAATCGTGCTGCCGGTGGAAACGCCAGGCCTTACAGTAAATAAAAGGTGGGCAACCCAGCCGGGGTGTGAAATTTGCAATCTCGTTAAAGGCAGGAGGCTGATTTGTTCCCCCTCCCTGTCTTGGAGGATATGATCTCCTCTGTAATGCAAATCAGCATCACGCGGAGGGCCGGAGCGCTTCTGTTTGTATGCAGCACACGGCTTTGCCACCGAAGACACTGTGCCTTTCTGGTTTGCATTTCTAGGCAACGTCTCTGCATCGCTGCAGTTAACATTCAGTGGGGAATATTTCATAGGAGCCTAATCCTCCGTGGCCTGAAGCATCTCCAGGGATGTACTGGGTGCTCGTGTCCCTGTGAGCAGCTTCAGCACCTGACTGCTGAATGCTCAGCAGACATGAGTGCCAACAAGAGCTGGATGGGCATTTTAACGATGATTTTTATCTTCTTTGCCAGAACAGAACAAATGAGTTTAGATGAACCAGCAGCTCTGCAATAGATATTGCATAAACTGGTCTGACCCAAATCAGTTAAGTCTGATATTACATTCAGCCAGGTTTATCGTGAACCTGTTTCAGCCATTTGGAAACTGGTTTATGTGCACTGAATGTTTGTTCTGTTACAGGTTTAAACCAGTTTCTGATCACTTAAAGTCATGTATGTGTAGTGTCTGTCCTTAGCCTTGCTGGGAAGATGGTGAGCGCAGGCCCCAGATCAGCGAGTAACCCAGGACAGACTTTAATCTGGTTGTCCCACGGTCCAGGCCCTAAGCATTAGGCTGTTCTGGCACCGAGCTTTCAGTGTGGATCCCTGTGCTAGATGTTCAGAGTAAAACAATCAGAGGGAATATAGTACGGTGACATCTTGGAGTGGGTGTGACTGCTCACAGCTGCACAAATAGTCCAGAGGAGAAGATGGACTTAATTTGGCAATGTTTGGAGGACGGGGAGTAACAGGCTCCTGAAACAAGCTCAAGGCAAAAGAAAGAGAGGTCAGCATATCACAGCACAATAATGACTAGAGCCACAACTTCACAGAGCTGCAACTTGAAGAAATTAAGGGAGCTGGCCTTGGCCATAGGATTGCTTGGCAACTTCTGACCTTTGCCATATGGACCAGATGGGGCAAGAAGTGGTTCAGATTGAATGGTATGAGAAGTCGGGCATCCAAAATTGGAAGCAAAGTACTCAAACAACTGAAGCAAATGCAAACCACCAAGTCATGTCTAGGGGGGAAAAAAATCTCAGCAATGTTTCTTGAGCTCAGCAGATAGGAGGGAAAGAGGTTTCTGCTGGAACATCCCAGAACGGCGGGGAATGGAAGGCGGGGGAAATAATCGTTTCACAGCAATATTGAGAAAAGATATTTTTGGCCAGTTTACCATTAAAGGTTACATGCTGCAGCCTGCATAAAGGCCCACGAGGCACCTCGTTTGCTACATACATGATGCTGCAGACTTTTCTACCAGTTACACAGTTACATATTTTTGAATCCACATTTCAAAACCCTGCTGTCAATAATGCTCTCGTTCCCATGCAGCGTGCTCTGCGAAGGGATTGCTCCGTAGGGCATTTTAGATGGGAATGGCACTGTAGGCCTGTTTTTGCAATCAGTGCAGAGTCCTGGCTCGGATCCGTCCTGAGGACCGTAGCTGATTTCCACAGCTGCCAAAAAGAAGGGAATAATTTTCAGCCCAGTGCTGTAGCAAGCAGATGGACAGCTTTTATATGGTCCGGTATTTCAAACCAGAGGCAGAGCAGGGCCGCAGATTCTATAATAGTCAAATTGTAAAGCTGTTAAGATACAAGAAAAGCTGAGAAAGAGGGGTTGAAGGGACCTGGAAGAAAAGTCCACATAGCCTGGAGGAATTGGAGAACATCTGATGGGGCAGAGACCATTCAAGAGAGAGGAGTTAAAGAAAGAAATCATCAGCCATGGTGAGGACGTCAATTGGCCACTGGAGCTTGGGGGGAGGGAAGATGGTCCAAAGTGAGATAAAGCACTAAATCGTTTGGACAGCAGAAGCAGATCGAGGAACGTATGGAAAATATATAGCAACCCTTGTCTGGGTTGGTAAAACTTTAGTCCCGTTTCCTTCTATCTTTAGGTCAATGAGCGTGTGTAGACAAAACAGGGGCCCTGGATTGAAGCAGTGGGTTTCTTTCTAGCTCTAGGTCATTTGATCTGAGTAGGCAGGTGTCATAAGAGTGGCATGTAACGGCACGTGATGGGGAAATGAGCCCCTTGTGTAATTCCTAATTTTCCTAGCAAAACAGTGGCTGCAAGTGGTTTATAAGGGACAGTTAAATGTGGGTACAGGAAACATTTCTTGCTGCCATTTTACTATCAGATCTTACCCCTAAAAATACCAAGCATTGCACCCTTGGCAGGTAACGGGCTGATGCAATTGTACGCTGAGGCCCTTTTGCACCTTCCTGTGAACACAAAGGATCCTTTGCAATGGGAATACGTTGCAGATTAGTACCATCTCCCCGTCTCCCTCGGCCTGCTGCAGCCTGCATGCTCTGCTCCCCATTCGGAATAAAGAGGGCCATAAATCTGCAAATGCTTTGGTTTTATCAGAGAGAGTCCAAAGTGGGGGGGACTGCGGGTGGCCACAGCAGTTGTGCTCCACGTCCTGCAGGCCTTCAGCTGAGGCAGTTGATTTATTTATTTATTTACTTGCTTGCTCTTTTCCCCTCCCTTCCAACCCTATTTTTAAAGCAAGACCTTGTGCCAAGTCTATTTACAGAGTTCACCTTGAGGGTCGTGGGAATTCCAGCTCACACGCAGCTGACAGTTTTACACTCCCTCCTTTCTTTCATGGGGACCTTCTTCTCCCTTATCTTCAGTGCAACATCTTCTGTCTTTTTTTTTTCCCCCCCCAGGGAGGGCAGGTCAAGGCAGGAAGGAAGTGGAAGATGCACGTAAGGGCTAAATGCTGAAAAGGTGGCAAAAAGTATATGGAAGAGCAAAGCACCACCACTTATCATTTATAAATCAAACCACCTATTGGGTATGACTATACAGTGCAAGGTAACGCAGCCCCAAGATGTCCAAGCGAGATCTGGACCTGCTAGTTGTAGAAATGGGGGCAGCATACCCATGTTGGTGCAGTGCTCATGTAAGGGGAGAAATCCACTTGCTCACTAGCCCTTCTGGCTTCAGCGTCTCTGGCAAGCACTGCCTTGAGCTTTATAGACTCAAATCAGTCTTCAGCAAGCTCAATATTGTGCTCACACACTATTTCAGGATATCAGCACTGCATGCGTGCCCCCTGTGACGATGCAGACTTGGAGCTGTATGACTGGTCTTCCTAGCAATTTGCAGACTACACTGTGTCCTGAAGGCGGGTAGCTAGATGCGTTTGGCCACAGTGAGCCAAAGATCAACACAAACTAAGCCCCTGTCTGACAACCAGCTAATGTTGTGGAGGTTTTCTAGTGACCAGCTGTAGAAATGAATGGAAACTATAAAGACATTAACATATTTTCAGTCTTTGCTCCCATCTGCCTCTATCAACGTGTACTTCTGGTGCTAGTGGTGCAGCTGGTATAAAACTGCAGCGCTGATGAGCTTCGTGGAGATAAGCCAATTTATGCCATTTGGAGATCTGGTACATTCAGAGTCATCGTTGGCTGTTCTGAGGGGTGAAGGGCCTTTCGAGTTTCCGTTCAGTGGTAGTAATCAGAAATGACTGGTAAATATCCAAGGATTTACAAAAGTATAACGTGAGTGTGAGTCCCATGCTCTCTCTGCAACTGTTAGGGTGTGGGCTTCATTTTTCTGTTTAATACACAACCCCGACCTAGTGATACGGTGAATTTATAAACCTAAATGGTATCCCTTAGTCAGCTTTGCTTGGGTGTTTTCATTTCTTATCCTATTCGTTCAAGGCTGGGAGGTAGATTTAAGAAGCTTTGGCTGCCGTGATGTGTCATCATCTACTATGAAAAAACAGGATCCAGTTCATCTGCTACTGATTTGCATTTTGGATAGCAGGGAACATTTAGTGGGAGATTAGTTCATTCCAGGTCACCACCTCATCCCCACTTCCAAACGAAAAACATTTGATGAATGAGGAGACACTGCCTTTTTCTGGCTTTATCCTTCTTTTATTTTATTTTATTTTATTTTATTTTTTTTTATTTTTTTTTTTTGCTTCCCTTGTTGCTGCCACCAACAATATATTTTACAGCTCGTCATTTTTCCTTCTTTTTCACAGCTTTCAAATCTGGGCAGGAAATTATAACAGTATTAGACTGAAACTCCCCCCCAAATTACTGGAAGAGGATCCTACTGACTCACGAAAGCAAGTGGCTCATCGTCTTGCCAAGCGGAGGAAAGAGAGGTGCACAGGGAAGGGGCTTTGCTATGCGACTTCTTTCACTAATTTCTTCCTTAATGAATCAAACCCCTGAAAAGGGAACGTACCCTTAGTTATAAAACATTTTTTAAAGCTGCATGGGAAAGACAGCTGCTCACAAATGGTGTTAAACAAGGATATTGGGATTGAGATTTAAACCTGGGTCTTCCATAGCCCAAGCCAAAGCCCAATGGGTCTTCCATAGCGCAAGCATGCAGCAGCTCTTCCCAAAGATCAAAATCTCAGACACTGGACATGTTAACACTACCCTGTCTTTGCAAACACATTTTAAAGGTTTTGTTGGGCGCGCACGGGGGGGGGGGGGGAGTTTCCAGTGTGAAATGAAAACAAATTTTAAAACCTGCCACCAAACAGAAGACCTGCTGTCCTTCAGTTGGTTTGGCCTCTACTAGCACAGAAATCTGCCCGTTCACTTGAAGAAATTTAAAAAAAGAAGAGAAAAGTAAACACAACCCAATTTTTATAGCATGTTAATGTTCTGCCTTCGATAAGGAAAGACAAATGATGAGTCTGGGCAGAACTTTAAAAACACACATGTAGCTTCAATTGATAGATATGTATATATGCAGATCTATCCACCCATAATATATTCCATATGGAAACAGCATACTGGATTCTCCCATGTATCGTTTAGGAGATAGTTTGTGCAGATGGCAAATTCAAAACACACTGTGTCATGGTACGTGAACACACAGGTGCTGTCACAGTGCTTGGAAAAATGGCAGGATCAACTGTACAAGACTATTTTTTTTCTTCTATTATTCTTCTGCATAAAGATTTCTCCCCCGCTTACGAGGGTGCATTCGGTGCTCTTCTGCGCTTCATCGTACACGCTACTCCTTTCTCGGAGCAGATTACCAGGTTACGTTCCAAGCCTTTGCAAATTGAGAAGCTGAAGCACAGAGGACAAGTCACTTGGCAATGACAAATGGCATGCCATTTGCAAAGCTAGAAATGGGAACTGGTGTCGTGAAAAAAGACAATTGTTCAGCTCGCACTAACTGGCTTCTACATTCCCCCACCCCAAAGGATGGTGTCCCGCAGCGATCACTCCCACAAGAATTAGAAGACAGGAGGTGCTGGAGGGCTATAGATTTGGCTAATTTAGCCTCACATTTATGGCATGAAATGTAACTAATCCAAGAAAAGGCCTTTCAGAGGATCTGTTTACTGAGCTCAGGCGCAATGTGGGGTCAAACTGTAAATTGTTCAGCAGGGTTTGTTTGGCATAACCTTGATGGATCAGCAGTTTCTGACAACTTGTGCAGGGCCCATATTTGCTCAGATGGTTCTGAGCAAGTAAAGAGGCATTTTACCCGTGCAGAGGGGAAGGTTTGCGAGGGGTCCGGTCGCTCGGACAGGTCCGTCCTTCGAGCGGGGAGCTCAGGCGTGTATGTGCCGCCTACCCCAGGAACACCAAGTGAACCTGAAAGCCTCCCAACATCTGGCTCCAGCTTGCTTTTGTTTGCTTTAGGCTTTCCACACAGACGACCACCCTGGCTGAGAGAACAGGGATGAACGGGCTTCTTCACGCATGGCCGACAAGATGTGCTGAGTTTGTGTACCGGCGATGTCTTCGGGGACGGGGAGGGAGACTCTGTGTTTGGACCTTTTGCTTGGGTTTCGCTCACATTACCTCTTTGAATTGCACTGCCGCAGCAGCAAGTGAGCATTTCTTATTGTATCACATGCCACCGGTGTCTCTATGAGTGCCTACCTCCCCTGGCCACAGCCATGTCCTTCCGATCAGGGACATCCCTCCCTTTGTGCTAGGCATGGTCCTCAAAAGATAGCAGCTGGCACAAGGAGTCCTATAGTCTACCTAACCTTATCAAAACCCATTGGTCACGAACTGAACCTAGGGCTTTTGCCAACACAGCTAACTCTTGTCATGTTTCGACTAGGCCAGACCATGATGGAAGGACAGATTTTCCTCGTGGAAGTCTCAGGACCTGTGTATCTAATTCTGACCAAAATTGGGAAATACAAAATACACAGAAATGAGGAGGGAGAAATAGTGTGTGTGAGTCTGAGTGTGTGAGAGAAAGAAATCAAACACTAGGCATATTAAAAATTAACACAGTCACTGGTTTGGTTTGGGATTTTGGGGTCCATTTGGGATGCGATGGATAGTGTGTCCCTAGGCTCAGATGTCCAGTTATATATGACGTTCCCCTGATGTGTTCATGACAAAAATAGACCTGGTTTTTCTGCTTTACATCATTACTTATGTCAGAGGATCAAAAGTAAATGAACAACATGAAGAAGCGGATCCTATTTCCTTGATTCGCATAAAACTTCCCATTCTCCTATTGATGGGCGTCTACATTGCCGACCACTGGTTTAGCTATGTTTGAGAAAGAAGAAATTGGTCCGAACCCAGGACCTTTAAAACTCCAGTGCCACACTATCCATCTTAACTGTGTGGTAAAAAAGGCTAACAGCCAGATGAGCTTTCACCTAGGCTGACTGAAGTATGATGTACACAGCAGGGAGTCGCAAGCTACGTGCTGATGATTTTGTGGGAAGCCACATATTTATCTTATAGTACTTCAGCCGAATAGGCTGTCACGAGAGGGAAACTCTGAGGACATTCCTGAAGTTGTGTGTGGCTGTAACAGCTAATCTGAAAGACAGTCGGTGGGTTTAGGGGTGTAGGTTGTAGCCGTGTTGGTCTAAGGACATGGGCAGACATGGTTCTTTGGGTAAATCTTTTACTAGACCAACTCAAATAGTAGGAAAAAATTCTTCTTTGCAAACTTTTGAGCACGAGAGCCCTTCATCAGACTGATGCATGAGTTGCACTTGACTCTTGTTTGTTGTAGGTTTGGCCAACACCTCCTCTTGATCTACTTGGCCATCAAATTTGCAAGTGATATTCCAGTTCATGGGTGTACCACAAGGATCCCATTTTTCTTTCTTGAAGAGAAGGATCATTAAATCCCACTGGACTTTTGTCTTCTTTGACATGGTCTTAAATCTGTTATACCACCTGATGACTTTGTGTTCACTCCTGCGCTTGGATTGAATCTTCAGCTACTAATGAGAACTCTGCAATGAGAAAAGAGTCCTCAACTGCCCCAAAACAACTTCCTGGGTCTTTAAGAAGAAAGTAGAAAAAAGAACCTCATTTGTAAGGAGGATGCCCTGCAATAGCTGGAAACAGTCCCGTGCAAACAATGTTCCTAGAGCCAAATGGTTATTGTTTTCCACTTTCCAGTCCATTTCAGATGGAGAGCTAAATTCCCTGAGCAGTGAAGGGAATTTTATATATATCTATATCTATATATAGAGATATAGATAGATAGACAGATATCTCTATATCATCATCCCTGTTATTAGAGCTCCCTCTTGTGGATTCACAAAAAAAATCCTCTTTTAAGCCTAGTGTGTATTTGGTGTTTTATTAATCAAATATTTCACTCTTGTCATTGATCTTGAAATTTCTGAGTCAGTGTCCAAAATCTATAGACAGTCTCCTTTTTAAATCTAATACACCTGATAGTGTTAATATGCTTTTCTCTATTTTGTTCGGATACATTTTGGCTGGTTTTCTTGTTTGGGGGGTGGGGAGTGGGAGGTGGGAAGAGATACTCAATCACCGTGTTCCCTTCCAGGAAAAAATAAAAACAATATTTATTCAAAATGTAGAGAATAAAAGGGAAGCAAAAATAATTTTCCTGGGGTTTCTGCATCAGGATCTGCCTTAGGAAGGTCGTTAAATAACGGTGTGAAGTTGCACTAAGTCATATTAGTTTGAAGATCATTTTGTTGGTAGCTAAGAGGGCCTACATGAGCATTAGCATGTGACCTACCAAGTTCCCTTCATATCAAACGGCCTCTCTAAACAGGACAGGTTTAAGGATGCAACATAACAATGGAGAGAACAAGCTCCGCTAGAGAAACAAGTCGTACAATTGCTTGGAAAAGAGACCTGGCAGATTGAGAGGTTTGTTTCAAGCAGGCTCTTTTCTTTTTGTGGGTGCTTGTGATAGCTTTTTAAATAAAAGCCAGCTTGTTTTCAGATGGGAGGGCCTGGTGAGTCTTTCAAGTCTTCAGCATCTATGATGTGGATTTGAGTGCTAGAAGAGAGATTGGAGATGTTTTTGGCCATCTTTTGCTCAATTGAAGGTGAACAGAGACAAATATCCAGGATGAAATTGGGAAGGATCACACCAACTTTTTAGAGCTGGACAGGGTATGTTTATGCATTGTGCACCCAAGTATCAGCGGGGACGGGGGATTTACCCGTACAACCTGCTGGCAATGTTGGAAGGAAACATCATCTCCCTACCCCACCATTGAGGAAGGAACCCAGCCATTTTTAAACCTGGTGCCCATATATGTAGGCAAATTTATTTTCACAGGAATGGGGGTTAAAACACTCTAAAATTTCACTAGAGGTTTCTACTCTACCTCTAGTATCCTCTCTCCCACACAGATCCTTGTTCTCCAGTTAAGTGTAGCAGCCCTCTCTTCCGTTCAGCAAGCATAGATCTTCCAATCTCAAAAGCGAAATATCCCCATGCAACTTAAATGGGTAACAATACACAGCGAATGCTGACTCAAGCTCTCCATTATGATCCATGAAATAACTCAGAACCCCAAGAAAATGCCTTCTAGAAATTTAGGAACAGCGAACCCTGAATAAAAACAAGGATTTATGGAAAATAAGCTGAAAACAATAAAAAGGAAGGGATGTGAGAGCCTTTCCTGGGTCTATGCTCCATCACTGTGATGCTCTGCACCGCCAGCCTTCTGGGCTAGGGTGGAAGAGCTGTTATGGGGTCTTGCCATAGCTCCAGGGCTGTGAGGTCAAGCCTTAACCTTAACAACTACCCCTGGTTTGACCCAGTAGAAACAGGCACTTGCTAAATTAAGCTGGGAAGTCAGGGACTATCCAATATTACATCCTTGTGTGCTACTGGATAAAGAAAGAGACATACATTAACAAGACAGGCTCTCTAGTTGGAGTAGAAGACTGACTTTTTGATAGGATTCAGCTGAATTGACTTTTATTTAACCGTGTAGGGCTTTTGTCGGATGGAAATTCCCACCCCAAGAAGATGGCGATTGCAAGCTTCTTGGGTTGTTTCCATCAAACCGCTCATGTGGGTGGGCATGGTATAGTAGCTTCCTCTATTATAACTCCCTGATAATCTATTATTCTATTTAATATTTTGGTTATTCCTTCTGGTTGGCGAGGACTCACCAGACAGTTGCACTCATTCCCATTACCCTGAGGGCTATTTGCAAATGAACTGAAACCCTTCCTCCCAGCACCCCTGGCAGCAGCAGGCAAACTTTTAATATTGAGTCCCCTTCACCGGAGATAATGGTAATAATTTTTTAATTACCATTTTTGGGTCCCCTTTCTGTCCGGGCCCTGGGTGGCCGCCTGGTTCACCCATGCCTGCGTCTAACCCTGCTTCTTCCTATAGAAGCAGAATGCAATGGAGATCGAGGCTCCATGTCTAACTATGCGCGTGTGTAGACAAAATGGGGACCCTAAATTGAAGCGGTGGGTTTTAAAAATCAATTTAGGGCTGATTAAACCCCCACGTCGTGCACATACCTTATAAGACATTAACCCCAGCGAGCTTAGGTGAATCATACGGATAAATTATTTGCATTCTCCTCTTATTGTCTTCTGATATGATCACCGCTGCAAATCTCACCAAAGCCACAAAGGACTTGAAACCTCCCCAGATAAGAAATGGAGTTTGTAGTTCCTCATAAATGTCACAGCGACTGGCTTAACTTTTCCAAAGTGATTTTTGACACTCCAGGTTTTGCCTGCTAGACTGGGAACACCCTGCAGGGATTTAACCCCAGGGTGCAGGGAGGGGATGAAGATCCTGAGTCCTATTTCAAAATCAGTTTTTTAAGCTATCTCAACTTGTCACCCCACAAAAAATCACTTGTTCCTGTTCAAAACATGGGGGGGGATGTAGAAATATTTCATTTTGCCACACGATGGCAGCATGCTCTTGTGGCTTGCTTTCAAAATGAAAAGCATTAGCCCACATTTTTCCCCTCAGGTGGCAGCTGTCTCTGGTTTTGCAGGACAAGGCATATAGCGAGGAGGTGTTCCCGTCTGCAAAGGGACTCTGAAAAATAGCACGTCCACGATCTCCCTCTACTTCCACTCCAATGCAGCCAGGACTGGAAATCCAGCTAGTTTCATTCCTTATTTTGGGGGGGTTTTGTTACCAGTCACCTACACCTGCGTAACCTGTTGCCCTTGTTAAATTAAATCTACTTGTGCAATTCCTCAGCCTTATTAGCAGCTCTTCATATAGATCTGTGTAGCTCACTACCATCCACGGTGCTATTTTCCTTGACCCAGAGTTACAACGGACTTGGGCTTTTTATGACTGATATAAAAAGGAGCTGGTCTTTAGAAACCAGGTCTTCCCTCGGCCACATAAACACCTAAATTACTGGTTTTTTCTTGCCCCCTCTTGCTGATGCATAAATCTTGATGCAGCCTCAATGGCATGCATAGGGACTATACCTTTCCCAATGCCCCCAGTACACACACGTGCCTCCATGGGGGGAAGGTGTGGGTATAAAACCTTCTTCCTGATGTGTGTGCAAAACCTAGCTCTCTTGCATACAAGGTGAGAGATGCCTGAGCTATTGCACAAAGGTGGGGATGCAGTCACAGCTCTGTTTTATAGGAAAGGCATGGCCTTGCTTCCATTTTGGCGCAAGAGGAGAGTTCAGGGCTGGGAAGACAACTGTGGAGGTCACCTCTTGTTGAGGTGACTGGCTTTCCTCACTCGGGACTATGGATTCAATTCTGTGAGTCAAAAGCAATCAGGACTCATGGGATCTTTTATTAGACCAACTAGATTTTTGCAAAAAAACCCCAAATTTTAATTGCAAGCTTTGAGGCACAAATACCCTTCATCGCGCATAGGAGAAAAGATTATAAAAGTTCTCCTGGGTGGAAACGAATGTTCATATTTCATAGGTGAGCCTGAGAGTCAAGCACCTAGATGTTGCGGTGCTGGTCTTTACAACTCTTATATGTGCCTTTGCCAATCCAGCTCTTGAATATAGTATTCAGAGTTGGTGCTTACTCCTGAATGATTCCTTCCTTTCACCTTGCTGTCTAATTCATAATTGAAAAGTTTTATAAAATTGCAAATCAGTTGTTGCTAGCCCAGACCCCTTCCACGAGCCCCAAATGAGGTCTCGTTTTCAGCCAAAGCACCTCATTATAGTTCAGGGGTGTAGGTTGTAGCCATGTTGCTCTAAGGACATAGGCAGACAAGGTTCTTGGGTATATGATATACATTTTATTAGACCAACTATTTGAGTTGGTCTAATAAAAATATCACATTTACCCAAAGAAGCTTGTTCAGTATTTTTAAATGGTTACTCACCATTCCTTAATTTCTTTTATGTTAAAGCATGTGGCATTAATGCCCTGTTCTCCTGTAGCTCTGCAAATAAGAACCGGTGACTGAAGTGCAGCAGATCAGAATAGTTTTACAGCTGCCAGGGAGAGCTAAGGCTTAGGTCCTCAGAAGCCAGCAGGCTTTGCAACACCCAAAGCTAATGACCAAAGAAAGAAAAGGACCTTCCTACTGTTTCGCACACAGCCCTACTGGCTCAGGCACTTGGCCAAGGTAAGTCGAAGCTTTATGCTTTCCCACAGCGGGGTTTGAACCTGGATTACCTGCTTTTGAATCAGGGGGAAGTTTAACTAACTAGCTTGGTACCACCCAGTCAGCTCTAGCCCTCCCTCTGGGCAAGAAAGATAGAAAAAATGCGTGACACCAGGAGACAAACCTGGCAGAGGGAGTGTGGTTTGGCGAGATGGACACTGGACCAGGTGCACGGCTTGGGTCCCTGCTCCCGGGAGGCTGAAAATGACCCTAATGCCCCATATCTATTTAATCCAGTGACTCTTGTAGTCAAGAGGCAGTGGTCCAGCTTAAAGAAGAGGGCTGGAGAAGCTGCTGCCCAGTGTCTAGGCCTGCAGGAAAGTGGGGGGCAAAGGTTCAAGCCCCTTCTCTAGGAGAGGTGGGAGCAAAGCTTCTCCCCTTGTGTGTGCATGCCAGGACCGAAGCCAAAAGGCAGGGAGGCTGTTTGCCTCGGTTTCCAATTCGGCAGGCACAAATGCACGTTCTGCAGCAAGCGGGGGCAGCATCCAACCTGTGCTTCCACGTAGAAGTCACCATAATATAGCTACACAGCTGCTGCATAAACACAGGATGGCGAAGTACGATTTAGCCCTGGGTGTCTGAGTCTAAACACAAGCTTCTTCCTCTCTGGCACAGGCACGCTGTGCTCAGGATCCTCAGTTGTGAGCAAAAGGTGTCACCATAGTTAATAGCCATGTAGCTAAGACACCCCTACGTGGTACCTGAACAGTGGTTTCCAATTCCTCTCTGGCCTGATTTACGTTATGTACGCGAGCCAACACTTCCAAGGAGTTTCTCCAACCCCAGACTGCCTGTTGCTCTGGGATGGGTCTCTCCTTTAAGCTTTTTTTTCCCCTCCTCCTTCGCCATCTGTGTTTACCGGCCTTCATCCAGGGCTCAACAGATGAGCAAATGAAAGTCAGCACAGCAAATGGGATGGATGCAATTCTTTTCAGAGCCACTTATTTTGCCTCGGGGCCCACAGAAGATTTAGTGTGTACAATCCCACTTGGCCCAGAAGAAAACATCTGATGCATAAAAAAAACAACAGGGCAAAGCAACAGTGTCATCTTTTTTATAAATGATAAGTGCTAAATGTCAGTGCATATGAATACGGGGACCAGTCTGTCTTGCATCAGTTATGTAAGCAACAGTTTGCTTCATGACTGCTGAGTAGAAGTTATTATTTAAGGAGAAGCAAGGCTGGGATTGCTGTGAAGCAGCACAGACTGGGTAAGGCGTCTTGCTGCAAAACTGAAGATGTGAGTGCAGGCCCTGCTCCAGGTGCTGCCAAAGGCAAGCTGAATCAACTGTAAATTGCTCTATGTTAATTTGGTATAAGGTGTCAAAGGCATCTTGACATGATGCTGATGACATTACCCTCTTTGTGTGCTGTTTGCTAGAGGCAACAAGGTGCTTTTAACTGCACAAATCCAATAAGTTACCATTAGGCTTTAGGCACACCCTTAATTATCCTATAAGCTAGCAAGGACTCCACGATCCTACTCTTTCCTGCAGCCCCCATGAAAACAAAACTGTCCCGCCTCTACACCACCGGGTAGGCCATCCACATGCCCTTCGCCGAGGTCCGGTGCCCTTGTCAGCTGTCACCCGAGATAAATTGAGGCAGCTCTGGAGAAAGGTTACTTTGAAAATATGGCTTCTGGGCCGTTTCCAATGTACAGACTGATCACTTTTTGAAGTAAGTTCCCTGGCAAGTGCTTCACCAGTCTTCAAGGAGTTGAGTTACCTACAGCTTCAGTTGCTCCTCCAAGGACACTGCCAAGCTGAAATGGAGAAAGGCGACCTCAGCTACACGAGGGTTTCATGACGAGTGAGACAGGTGTTAGATGACAGGGAGGACATATTAATACCAACCATACATCCCAGAGCAAGCCTAGTACATGTTGCAACCTGCTTGATTAAGGTTAATGAGTACCTGCCTGATGCAGATCAAGGATTTGCAACCCCCAAAATACCAAAGTTCTCCTTTACGTCTCATAATAAGCCCTGGCCGGCTGCCATTCGAAAGAGATGTCAGTAGTTCAGTAAGTGAAGTAGACAGATATATACACCAACCAGTTACCTAATGGAAACTAACTAAGAAGAACCTGATCTCTGATTAATACACTCATTAGCTCACAAAAAAAAAAGAGAGGATTGTGAGCCAGATAGAGCTAAATTTTGTCCGAACACCATCTGTGCCTTTGTCTGACTTCTTCCTTTGTGGATAATCATTTGAGAAGTGCTGTTTAAACATGAGCCATCTACCGGGAAAGCCAATGGCTGTTAACTGTTTGGCCACTGATTTCAGTGGGAGTAGGATGGGACCAGCCTCGCCGGGATCATATTTATGCTAACAACCCCCCCCTCCCCCCAGTGTTTGAATGATGTGCGTACGTGTGCGACAAGAGACTTCTGTCTTGCAAATGTTCTCTGGTGTGGTGGGAAGTTGCATGATTGCTCTATCTTCATGGAACTAAAACAAATCCAATTAATGATCTAACTAATCTGATTTTCATTTATTTAAAAAAAAAGCTAAGATTAAAGCCTTTCTTTAAAAGGCCCTGTTTACAAGAATATACCAGGCATGACAACTGTTGCCTACTTTGTTCAATCAGTGGTCAATATATCAATCAGCTGTAAATATATCCCTTTGCAAGTATTCCTGTTTAGCAGATAAGCAACTCATCTGAAATCAACAGCAAAATCTGGATAGAGCCAGAAAAAAAGACAGAGGGAGGCACTAGTATTTTAAAATCCTACAGAAAGAAAACAAGGAAATAATTCTTTGGAGGCACTTTTTGTGAATGACATAAAGCAGCAACACCAACAACCTTAAAATGAACCAAATCACTGGATCTTCTTGGCTTTTTATATTAACCAGAAAGTCTGACTGATTATAGGCAGACAAGGCTCTTTGGGTAAAGCGGATATTTTTATTAGACCAACTCAAACTCGCAAAGAAGAATTTTTCCAACTATTTATTATATGCATCCTTCTGGGATATCCACTCATGGTGTCTTGTATTTTAGGTAAAAAAAAACAAAACAAAAAAAACCCTAACCTAGTCTTAGCATTGTAAAAAACCTAACCTAGTCCTGGCACTGTAAAAATTTCTGAATATACTTGATTTTACACACAGTAAGTCGTCCTGTTGGCTTTGATAGGATTACACACAGCACATCATTTGAAGCACCCACATAGATATTTGCAGGACTGGAGCTTTAGCTTATAAACATTTTGGAGCAAGGGTCTGGTTTCATTATGTGTTTGTACCGAATCTAGCATAATTCATCCCTGCTGTCTGACAGGGGTCCATACACATCATGATGATACTGTTACTTTTACTAATAATTACAGGAATAACTAGAAGGCAGTAGATTATCATCAAAAGGACACTTCCAGTATCCTGGTTGAAAGTGCTTCTAGACAAATAACCAGGATCCAAATAACTTCCCGTTACGATGACACTCGTGTGCAGACTTTAATTAAACTCTGGACTCAAGGAACCCCTATTAATTAACACCGTCTACATTTCAGCGTGTTTGGAGCTCAGTTTAAGTTTGGCTGTAAGAGATGGACTCAGTTCCTTCTGCTAGGCCAGGCTAAAAAAAGCAAATTAATCCCAAAGCTTTCCAGATCACTTGAAACTGGTCCATAAAAAAAAAAGATGCTTTTTCGTGGCATCGTGAGTAACGCAGTGTACTGATCTTCTGGAAAAGGAGAAGTGTGCCATAAAGCACATTTCAGCTGAGTGCTGAGTCCCTTGTATTGATCTTGGAATGAGGGAACTGTGTGTTTTATCTTGGTTACTTTATTACATTTCTTGATTTGTATCATGAGCATGTGAAAGCAACTGAAAATCATCCTGATTCAAGCCTGTTCTACGAAGAGGACACGTGACTGTCCATTGGGCGAAGAATTTTGAGCGACAGAAAGCTGAGTCTCAGTGACATTTTCTGTATTTCTTTTCCTTGTAAACACAACTTTCTGTTAAAGTTTGGTAGATTAGAAAGTATATAACAGCTGTATAGGGATGTACTGGAGGAAACCATCCAGAATTGGTTAGGATAACAGAACCCATTTCTGTGGCTGTGAAATGGGTTAATCAAATAATCATGCTGATTTGGCTTATGATATAAATAATAATGGGGTAGAATGACCGAACAGTGTCACGTTGGTTTGTAGAAAGTATAACGGAGAGGATCTCGATTGAGATAGACATGAGTGATCTTCTGGGGAAGATGTCAGCATTATTAGCTCCATTTTGCAGTACTGTCATCTCCGTTATCTCCGTTTTGGGAACTGAGGCAAAGTGAGTAAGACTTGCCCAAAGTCAGCTAGCAGGTCTTCTCCATCATGGATCCTCCTACACGTATATATTTTTATGTGCAGAAATATATTTCCCTAGATATGTATGTCAGTATGTGTGTGTATATACACCTATATATATATACATACATACATACATACATACATGTATACACATATACATACATACACACACACACACACCGCTAGATATGTATGACCATCCAAAACTTATCATTGCCATTACATCATACCCATTCCCATCACAATTTCCACACCACGTACCCACATACCTGTGTGCTCATGTGACCATCACCAACACCTATGCCCGTCACAAGGACATGCAATCTTTCCCTACACCCTATGTGCAAAGGGACGTGTAGGCTGGTGCAGAAATCCAGGTGTCCAAACGTAGACAGATAGCATGAAGATCAGCCTTAGCAAAACCCCCATTTTGACACACTGATGGCTGTGGTGGTAGAGATGACAACAGAGGTTGTGTAGGTTGTTGTTATAATCCTGAGAGGGAGGCGGTAGGTTTGAGCATTACAGGTGGACCCTATTTCCCTGATTAAGCCTTGAAACAAAAGATCCTATAAACTAGAATCTCTTTCTACATCTCAATGTTATGTCTTGTGCCATGTATCTCTGGATGCAGATTTAGCTGCCAATGAATGAATATAAAGCTATTTCTGCAATGTGCAGAGGTGGGCAGAGAGGGGGTAGTGCTAAAAATACAAGCAGGCATTTGTACTTTTGAAAGCAGAATTCTTTGGGCAGTTTCCACTAACTTGGACAATGAAAACCGGCATTGCAGTATTTTTATTTTCAACTTATATAGATAAATAATCTAAAGAGGAAGCGTTTCAGAATTGTGGTGGGCCTTCCCCTCCCTCCACTTTCTCTTCTGGTATTTGGAATCCACTCAGCTGGTCAAAATGCCTCCAGGAATTCGAATTAAAAAAATATTGCTTGCATCATTAGATAATTTCAGGCAGCAAAGAAAGGCAGCAATGAAATACAATAGACCAAGTCCACGTTTATCTTCTCTATTACAGAGGGGGATGTGGATTGAACTACAGAATATTAATTGCAAATAAGATTTAGTTAATAAATTTAGTTGAAAGAGGGCTAAGGGAAACAAAAAAAAAAAAGAAATGTTGAGAGACTGGTAATGAAATGAGAGAGATCAGAGATTCCTGGTCAGAGTGAAGGGTATTTAGCTCCTCAACCCAATGCACATACGTGAGTAACTACTGGGATTTCTAGGTCTTAAGATGCAAAGGACTAGGTGTGCCACTGAAGATGCAATCAGGACTCATAGTAGAGATGATATCTTTTATCAGACCAACAAGATTTTTGCAAATATGTTTTGCAAAAAAAGTGGTTTCAGAAACAATATCATCTCTCCTCCAAGTCCTGACAGCCTTTTCCTCTAGACCAATACAGCTACCACCTGGATACCTGACACTGAAGATGCAGCATCCTCCACTGCAGTGCTATCTGCTCAGCAGCTCTTCTCTGAATCCTTTCTGCTCCCAGAGATTGTGGGCTGGACTCTTAATTTCCAGAGGGATTGGCAGCATTCCCATTTCCTATCTCTGCTTCATTCTCCTTTACCAAAGCTGAGGACTGAACTAACACCTTCCAGTGCAAACCTGCCTTCAGCCTATATCAGCGTGCTAGCAACAGAAGCCAGCACGCCTTGAGAGCTGAATTAAATGTCACCAGACTATAAAAAAAGTAAAATAAAATAAAGTGCCATCTGAACACAGGAAAGGAAATAGTCACAAATCACAACGTGTGCTTTAATTTGCTCAACATTTCCTTGCAAATTGTCTGTACGCACAGTATGGTCTCTTTTAATTGCTTTTATTTTCCTACGCTGGTACATTATTTTTGGATAAAACACATACTGGAATTTCAGAGAGTGAGTGGTGCTTTTCTGGACTTGGCGTGATCCATTATCGCCACAAAAAATAAAACGATGAGTGCCATGAATTGCAAGTGTTTGCTATCATTGGAGCCATTGTGAGCTCTGTCTTTCATTTGCCTTTCTGCCCATTTTTGCTCTGGGAGGAAGGATATATCCCTTTGTGCTTTATGGAAATTGTTGAAATTTTACCCCATTTCCATTTCTGGATCTCCATCTCATTTGTTTTCTCTCTGTCTGCCTTTAGCGTGAACTAATAATAGCAAGGAAGCTGGTGCCCTCTGCAATGCATGCAAAGTTTAAATGAGGGGAGCAGGAGAACGACAAACTTTTCCACAGCTATGCACATAAAAACGCAACCCTCAGTCATAAAAGTTATTCATAATGAGCTGGCTCACTGGCTGTTCCTTTGTCTTGAAGCAAAGAAATCTGGAATATTGGCAAACCCTTGTCTTAGAGCAGATGACAACGGCCTTACTAAGGATGGGCCGTCCTTGATTAAAAGATAGCGCCTAAAGGGTTCCAGTTCGGTATCATTTTGCTAAGGGTTGCCATAATTTCAGCCTTTGAAAAAAACTACAAAATAAGTAGAGCTGTTAAACAGGAGAATAACCTCTCTGGCAGCCTGAGCCTTTGCCGGTGGGGGGGGGGTGTTCACGTGTGTGAACATGTGTGTATGCACAGGTGTGTGTGTAAATAGATACACCCTGGGGCATAGGTTTTAAGAACGGTAGGGCCTTGTCCCCGTAGTTAGGATTTTATCGGTGTCATAATATTTGGTATTCTTGTCTTTGCTCTTGGCTGTCTATTGATTCTGTGTGAAAATCACTCAGCTTTCATTAAAGGAAAACACACACACAATTTAGCCTCTGTGGTTTTGAAGAAAAGCTTTCAAACAAGAACTAAGTGCATCTAAATACCCAGAAGCCAGATAACAAACACAAATACCCCCAAATGGATAACTTTTATAAAACCGTGTGATTTTTAAGCCAACCTTGAGGTATTTTTATTGGCTCTGAGTGATTTTTTTTTCTTTTTCTCTCTACCCACACACTCCTTCTGTCCTCTCTCCCTCTTACTAGATTCCTGTGCAATAAAAATAACAACTCCCCTTTGAGAGACAAAGCTATTAGACCAGCCTCCTTTAAAGTTTTGGTCCTAAAAGCAGTATCCAGCTCAAACGAGGTATATTTATGTGTACTGAATTATGTCACCTTGGTCTGAATTGCCCAAAGAAACTGTTCAAACTAGAAAGCTGTATTCTCCAAAGGCAGCACATGAGAAGGAGCTGGCATGAGTGCAGTGCTGTCAGACAGGCAAGACAGAGTGAGTGGAAAGTAGAAGGTTATAGCATGTTAAAGGAAAATCCACCATAGTTTGAACGTAGTCCTGAGTGTTTGAAGACATCAGCAGCATCCAGCTTGAATGGTACTAATAACACCTGCTATTTTGTTGTGTATAGAGTTTATTTCCATTTGTATTAAAAAGGCATATCAACACATGTTCATTTACTATGCAGTAACCAAAATTGCTACACAGTATGGGCACGCATCTACATGTACATGCCAATACTGTGCAGTAAATAAATATTGCAACTTATATTGCCAACTTGAGCATAATTAAATATTGCAGTAAATAAATATTGCCGACTTGAGCATAAATTTGATACCTGCATTATGCAGATATCAAATTTATGCCAGATTTGTTACTGCACAGCAATGCACATGTAGATGCCTTACTGCATAGTAACACTGTGTATGTGGACTGACTTGGGACTAACTTTAGTCCCAAGACAGTCCATACACAGCATTAATGCTCTTTAACACTTGCAAATGTAGATGCTGGCCTATTTCTACTTACTGCACAGTAAATTTAAGCTTGTGTAAATGCACATGCAGACATGCCCGAGAAGTATTTAGATATTGCAGTGTGAAGGAGGCAGAGATATGGGGGCATATTGTGGGCTATAACCTGCTTCTGGGCAAAGCTGTCCCACCTTTATTATTGTCCCTCTGGTATTGCCTTCTAGTCCTTTCTACTGGGTGTGGAAAACCATGACTCTATATGATCACTCCACAGAAGTCTCACATATAAGCTTCTTCATGGGTGACTAGTGCGACCTTAGTCAGGGGAGGCACATGCCCCCCCAGCAACCAGTCAGTGACAGGTGGGGAGGTCCTCCTGTGGCCGATCACACTGACCTGGGGTGGGGGGGTCTGATAATGCTGACCTGAGTGGGGGGAAGAGGCCGCAGCACTCCTGGAAGTGGCTCCAGTGCTCCTACTCCCTGGCTGGTGCTCGCGGGGAGGAGGGTGGGGCACCAGCGCTCCTGCCTGCCCCCCCCTTCCCAACACCTGATTGGGGAGTGCAGCCTGGCAGGTGGTGCACGGGTGCTCTCAGGGGGCGCATGTGCATCCCCATGTACCCTCTATGCATCGCCACTGAGCTCTTTGAAGCAAATACTGCTTTTCTGTTGTTTTCTGTACGGCACATAGCACAGCAGGTTCTGGTTTCCAACTGGTTATTACAAACCCACTGGTCTAGGTGCTAGGGAAACACAAAGCAGGGGAATGTCCTTGCCTCTGAAATTTTATCATCTAAATAAAAGAGCAGTGGAAAGTTCCCAGGTGCCTACATGGATTTCAGAAATTGCATTCAAGCAATTAGATGGCCCACATCTGGGGTCACTTTCTCTTCAAGAGCATTAAAGCAGCTGGGAGCAAAGACACTAGTTTCTTTGACTCAGGCAAGGAGGAAGCTAAGGAGGGAACTTTTGTGAGTGGCTTCTGGAAAAATGAAAAGAAAAAGAAAGATAGCAATGAAAAAACTGAAATTCCCAAGGAAGTCTCATATGTAATGTTCTTCCTGAGAAAAGCATAGCCTTGTTTTTTGCATACTCTTCGAAATACAGGCCTGATTTAATCTAGCTAGCACTGCTGGAGAGCTGTTGCAACTCCTTTGCCCTCAGTTAATAGAGTTACTTCTGATTTATTGGTGAAACCCTCCTAATTCCCTGAGACTAGCCTGTGTGACTCCCTGTTTGGGAGGTATATAGGGAGCCAACTGGAACTTGGCTTGATAGCAAACCTCCTTCCATTCACAGCAAAGAAATATTTGCCCTCCCTCTCTCCCACATCCCTTCCACCCCATCTATGTAGAAATAAATGCCTTTGTTAAGGAAAACATATCTGCTAGACTATCATCACCCATTCCAGAGATGGAACTAATCTTCACCTAGATATACAGTGTTTTTGCCCCACTTTTTAAAGTTTATCACTACAGGAGCATATGAGAAATGACTAAGTTTAGTTTCAGACCTTCATTACCAGAGATGGATGGTGTTAAAGGTGGTTTGGCACATGGACTGAGCATCCAAGCCTTTTTCTAGGAAGCATGGGGGCATCTATAAGTGGTGAGGAGGATTAACCAAATCCTAGGGAAACTCGTCTGAAAACTACAAGAGCTAGCTGAGAAAGTGGGAGTCTGGGGATGGGCTCTGACACTCCCTCCCTTGCCAGTAGATGATTTGCCTGCCTCTCTTGAATCCATTTCAAAATGAGAAAAACACTTATTTCGACGCTTCATATAGATACCGAGAGAATGAACTAGTGAATGCGATGCGATTGTGTGACAGTGCAAAACCCTAAGAGAGCACATTACCGGCATCATGTGGTGTTAACCGATGACACTTAAAAATAGATTTACTATAAAATCTGTGTTACTGTAACCATTACAGAGGAAGGGAATTGGGGGAAGGTTTCTATACCACCTATATTTAGAAAATAGCATTGTTTGAGGAAATGCTCTTTGTGTTATACAGGCAGACTTTAGAAGAGTTCAGATGTTAGTACTTGCAAAATAGGCTGCCATGCAACAGGAGAAAATGGGGTATAGATTAGCATTTAATTGTATTTTGCTGTTGAAGCCATACAAACACACGTAAGGGTAGGTTGGAAATAGCTAGTCTTTTAGGTCTAGCTATGTAGGTACCCCTCACTTTCTTTATAGTGAATGGGGTAATCATGGCACACTTGATTTTATACCCAGGTTATGACCTGACTTCCAGTTCCCACAAAAGCTTTTTAATGATCTTTTTTCTCCCTCTGCAATGACAGCTTGATCCGAAAGCTGTGGAAAGCAGTGGGGCTCTTTCCATCGACTGTAATAGTCTCTGAATCAGGTTTAAAGAGGAGAAAAACAGAAACGGTCCCCTAGAGTATTGGTTAGGCTGATTTCCTCCCTTTCGCACAATCAGCAAAACAGGCCTTCTCGTGTGTTTGTTTGCTTTCTCTTTCACATCCACAATTCAATAGCTATTGTCAAGTCTGTGAGCCAATGGCGCACAATGCATGGGTGAAAATGTGCAGGTGGACACGCAGCAGACCTCACTTGAGCACATTTATGGTGAAAACGCGACGGAAGTGTATTTTTAGAAGAAGCTGAGCTCCAAACCACAGGAAAGCTCTCTCAGCTGGATACTCTCCACCGCATTAGAGCAATGGACTCTTAAGCCTCCATTGGGTCTCAATAGACTGCAGCACTGGTTTCTCTCTCACTCTTTCTGGCAGAGGTTTTCTATCTGCTATTCATTCATAGACTGGGTCCCCAGGGCCCAGCTGCCTTAAGCCCTATGACTGATACAGGTTTGCTAGTTTAAGCACACCATTGCTCAGCGCTCCAGCCTTGCAGAAACTCTGGGTTTATAACATACCTAGTCAGGGTCAGTTGAACTTCACCGACACGGAGACTTAGCTGGACTTCCAAAAACCAATCACTCTTCACTTTAGCTAGCACAAGACACATGCAGGTCTACAGAGAATAATGGCCTGCCTCAGTTTCTCCACGACTCTTGAGAATCAGTGTCCTCAAGGGAGTCACTGATCCCCATTCCTAAAGCTAGGTTTTCCTCCAAATCACACAGAGCGCTCTTCTGTTTTCGGATGGCCATTTTTCATCTTTTCTGGCTGGTCCTATGGTAGTACCACACTCTTCAGCTATCAGATGTGAAGTTCCTGCATCTTTGTGAAATCGGAGCTCCCAGAGACATCCAGGCCGTCACTTTTGAAGTCTTAGCCTTCTGTTATTCTGCATCTGGGGAAATTTCACTTCTTCAGACCTCCTCCTTGCAGAAATACTTAGCTGAACTGGTCTCCCCAGCCTTCAGCTGTCCTATTGAATTAAGTTGCTAGAACTTGAATAGAAGCCATGCTTTCTCATCTGAAGGATACGTGACATCACCCTGAGAGTATATATCTGAATCCATATATACCAAGATAATCAATTGTACGGTGATTTCACACAATCATCTCCAATTCAGAAGTCAGACAGTTCTCTACAATCTTACAAATTGTGTGTAGCTCCATTTAGGATGGAAATTGAATTTTAAATGTAAATGATTGTGGAAACCAAACCCCATTTGGTATCCAAAATTAAATATTTTGATAGGATTAGAGAGATATTTATAACAGGCACCTAATAGAGACAAAGTGTGAAAAGTATTGCTGATCCAAGGTCATCCAGAAGAGGCATCTTTGTGGAACACGGGCCAGCCTAGTACATAAAATAAACCATCCCTTGTACTTCATCCAGAAGGATTGCAAGAGACACAGAGCAGTCACCTGCTGCAGTGTAAGCATTTGCTTGCTTAAGCCCAAAGCTGCCCTTGTTTCTCTTTTGCATCAGTACAAATAATTGAGCACAGGGCAAGAAATAGCTCCTCACATTCAACACGCAAAAGTGCACTGGATGAACTCAGGCCTGAGCTAATCTCAATAGGATGAAATTATAAATCTCCTGGAGTGACGGCGCTCAGCACTTTGTTTGTTGTGGCAGCTGAAGACATGAAAAGCAGAACGAGACAGAAGTAGTAAAGAAAAAAACGTCCATGGGAACGTGGCAGATTCATTCACTGTGGACACGGAGCCCTTGAATAATGGGCCAGGAAAGAAAGCCTCCATCTTGTGGCTTCATTAAGGGTATTTTTCAAGCCAGAAGTAGTAGAAGGCAATTTAGCTCCAAAGCACATTGAATAATTGTAGTTTAGAGCCACAAAGCTCAGAACACGTTAAAAATAGCTACTTTACCCTCCCTGCCCGATGGTGTGTTAAGTATTACTATGAAATAGGAATATTTGTCGTTTTGGAGGTTATTTCCCAAAAAGTCAGTCATCAGGCAAACAAAAGCAGCCTGGCGTTTTAAGCTTGAGTCTTCAGTTTTAGCCAATAGATGACCCTCTCTTCTAACTAAGCCCACATTCATCCTTACTGCGACGGTAAGTAGAATAATGAATAACCTGCAGTAGGCATCTGCATATAGTGTGCCAAAGTAAAATGCAATGCAATATTAAACCACACTGGGGATAGGCTCATACCCTCTGCATAGATAACTGTGGACGCAAAGAGGTCTGAAATAAATGTTACAAAAATACTCTCATTATCCTGAAATCGGTATGATCTTGCTCAACCAACTAAACACATCTTCCAAACAATTCAGCAGGCCATTTATTTTATTGTTTGCTTGACAAATAACTTGCTGTTATACCATTGTGTGGGGCTTCATTTTAAGCACTGCTTTACAATTGGGCAGTGAGAGCAGAAAAACTCACTGGTGCATCAATTGCAAATCAATATTCTCAGACAAAGTAAAAAATGCAAGTCGTAATTGTTAGCGCCGAACACGAGAAAGCTGGTGAGAAATTCTAGATCTTAAAAGATTCAGAAAGGAAAGATGTTGCCTTGTTAGAGCAGATCTTTAAAAAAATCCATTATTCTTATTAAGTAAATCCATGAAATGGCTGCAATTGGGTATAGTATAACTACGTATTGGAATAGTTATGAAATAAACTAGGTTAAGTAGTTAAAAGCAAAATGTTCTTACTTTGAAGCTCATGATTCTCTGAACCAGTTAGGGCAGGGTGACACCTTAATGGCAACCCTCTGCCTGACTGCAAGCCACACAAATGTTTAAACAATGTTTTTGTCCAGCTGCTCCCTTTCGTAACCGTGAAGCCATAGACAAGGAGGGTTGGAAGGACCTCAGGAGGTCACATCTAGTCCAACCCCCTGCTTAAAGCAGGTCCATCCTCAACTACATCATCCCAGCCAAGGCTTTGTCGAGCCAGGCCTTAAAAACCTCCAAAGAAAGAGAGATTATCTCCTCTCTGGGTCACCCGTTCCAGCGTTTCACCACCTTCATAGTCAGAAATTTTTTCTTAGTATCTGACCTAAACCACCCTTGCTGCAACTGGAGAACAGAATAGCAAATTCCCATGAAAATCTCCCAGGCTCAACCTCCCCTCAGCCACTGCTAGCTCCCTCGAATGATACTGAGCTGTTTAATTATACTGAGCTATTTAAATTACTTTCACTCTTGAATGCATGCTCGTTGATAACCGGATCTATGATTTGCCTGAGAGATTCTGCAATAAAGTATTCCTAGAAACTCTTCCTATCCTTAGTTCCCAAAGAATTACTGAATGGCAGGTACATTTTGCTACTGGTTTTTTTTTTTTGTTTCTGTTTTTTTGCTTCTGGTTCCAATGTCAATATACAGAAATTGCAAACTGTGTCAAAGGACCTAGAGCATAGATCAAACAGCCTTCCTGAACATGATAGTAAAATGACTGTATTCAGTAGTGGCCCTTCATTTTTGTTTTCCTTTTTTGGGAGGGGAGGAGGAACAGAAAGTAATGGGAATGTACAACTCCAGCTGAAGTCACTGGATGCTGCAGGTATCTCCATATGTCACCTAAGAGGGGGGAACCCGAAAACACAGGCCGCCTTGAAAAACATTGGACAACCTTGATGTTTACTTTCCTTTCTCCTTCGCATAACAAAAACATGTTTTCTCCTCACCTATTCTACCCTTTCAGGGATTTCCAAGCTTTCTTGGTTTACGTATTTCCAAAGTTCAGAATCTATCAACTAATCTCTAATACACTTCTAAACAAAGTTGCATAAAAAAAGGAAAAAATGAATAAAACCAAACAAAGGTAGCCAACTGGTTGTATTTTGTTTAAAGGTCAGAGCCCAATCAGACACGCTAACGTATTTACCACTACGCCATCCGACAAGCATGCAAGACGTTCACGTCATAATCCCCGTTCACAGTGGCTGGGGACATGCTCCCTCTGAAGTTCATGTTATCGTTATGGAGTAGTAGGAAATGAGCCAAATTACTAAAAACGCTCTTTGAGGTGTTGACTTCTTTTTCAGCCACTCTTCTTGCTCCTCGTTTGTTCAATGCATCAGACATGGCTGAATTCCAAAGGCAAGTTATGTCGGATGACATTGCCATGGCGTGTCAACGGCATGATAGAGAAGGAAGCATTTCACTCACTCCAGTAATCAATTGATGGTAAACTCTGCACAGATTTCAAGGAGAAATAGTGCCCTTGAAAAGTGCTAGACTGAGATGTCAGAGACTACTGCTTGTTATTTATACTGCAAGCTGGTAAAGCACAGACAGTGATCATGTATGGTTTCCTAGATACCACCCAGTTGGTATATCTAAATACTGATAAAAATGGATATCCTACAGCCGAAAGGATGGAGTTGCTACCTCCATGGGTTACTCAGTCCTTGGCTGCTTTGCACACAAAGGGTTAATCAGCATGATGGTGAAACATCTCAGGATGTGTTTTAAGACTTCTCCGGTAGTAACGGGACCCACTCATCAGATTGTTATGAGCCAGCAGTGTGCCGTTGTTGCCAAGAAGGCTAACGGCATATCGGGTTGCATTGGTAGGAGCGTTGCCGGCTGCTCAAGGGCAGTGATTCTTCCCCTCTATTCAGCACTGGTGAGGCCACATCTGGAGTCCCGTGTCCAGTTTTGGGCCCCCCACTACAGAAAGGATGTGGACAAACTGGAGAGAGTCCAGCGGGGGGCAATGAAAATGGTTCGGGGACTGGGGGACATGACTAATGAGAAGAGGATGAGGGAACTGGGCTTCTTTAACATTAATGGTGTACAGGATTACAACTGCATAAAGGAAGGCATAGGAGCAGTGGTTCCCAAACTGTGGCTCACAACCTCAAATGGGGTCACCACATCAGCAGATGGGGTTGCGGCATGGCACAGCGCTGTCTTGCATGCCAGGTCCTGCCCACTGCCCAGGGGAAGGGCAGCAGGACATGGAGCCTCAAGCCTGCAGCAGGCAGCCTGTATCCTCTCCTCCCCATGGGCTCTGCTCTGGCTTAGGTGGGGAAGAGACAAGGACGTATTTCCACAGTCCAGCCCCGGCAGCTGCTGATTCCTGTGGGTGGCAGATGGGGCTCAGGCGCTGCTGGGTGGGGGGACAGGGGGCTGCAGGCCTTGGCCCTGGGGCACCTGGGGAGAGTGGGGGGCTTCAGATTGGAAGTGAGGGCACCTGGGGATGGGTGGGGAGCTGCTGAGGAAGTCGAGAGTGAAGGACGATGCTGAGGAAATGGGGTCATAAATGGAGTCACGGTATGGAAAAGTTTGGGAAGCTCTGCATTAGAGCTCTAACCATGCACATAGGTCCCTGAAAATGGGTATACTTTAATGAAGGTGAAGATGCTAATAACAATGAAATATTCTCTGGTAAGAACTCAATAGACTCTTAACTTTAGCGGGCATTGGCTCAGGGCCTGATTTCCGGGAGTTGTCTTCAAGAAGCTTGTTTGAACACTCCTCTACCTAAACCAGCCCTCCAGTATATACCATGGGTACTATTGTTTGCTATGATGTATAATTCTTATTTCCTCTGCACTGATTTAAGCATCTATCAGGGAAATATCAAGTCATGAAATAACATGGTATCAAATATTGCTAACCTTTCTGCCTAGCTTTGTCAAATAGGCTCTGTGTGATATCAAATATATTCAGCCTGCATGTTCCAAAGTAAATTAGGAGATTGAAAAAACAACCCCATATACAAAGGACAGGAAATCTTTCCTCTTTGTTCTGCAACATGTACACTGCTGTGTGACAGAACCTGCGGCACATTTCTTCAGTATGTCTGGATGGGTACAAGAGCTAATATTCTTCTCATGTTGCAATACAGGGACTTCTTGTTTTTTGGTATTTAGAGGTGCACACCACCCACAGTGCCAAAAACAATGAAATTGTCAAAATAACCTTCCATTCACCCTAGTTTTTTTTTTAATCTTTTTCTTTTTTCTTCTTCTTCTTTTTTTTTTTTACCACCCACTTTAGAAAGACCTACAACTTTATGAATTTGTATGCAGCCATTGCCAGCACAGTTGAGAACCTAATGTTCCTGGAACTCTACTGATTCTGACTGTGATTTCTGTTTTGGCTAGTCCTATCAGAGCCGAAGAACTTAACAGAATTGTATAAAATGAAAATGCTTAGAAATGGATAATACTTTCATACCATTAGCAGAGAGATAAATTAGAGTGGCTGTCCACGTCCACTGATTTGGTTCTCTCAGTATGCAATTATGCAATGCTTTCCCCCCTACTATGCAAATATATATATATATATATGATTGTGTCAACGTATGGAAAAAGTAGAGAACCATCTCAGAACAAGAAAAAGGTTGGAGGTCTCCCTTTTGAAACTCCTCCACGTATAACCTAAAGACAAGGAGGATGGTGAGTATCTTGTAGCTCTTTGCAATTCCCAGGATGAGAACTAATATGATTGAAATTATCAGAAGGTATGTTTAGAAGAGACAACAGGACGTACATTTTTTACACGGCATGTATCATAATTAGCTGTGGAATTAATTGTGAGAGAAGGTTGTAGAGGCAGATGGTACGACCAGGCTCAAAAATGGATTAGACATATTCATGGAAAACATTCAGTTACAAGCTATTAACTGAAACAATCAAGGAAGTATCCTCTGATATCTCTAAACCAAGGGAGGTTGGTGCCTGGGAGGAAATCACTCTAGGCATGTCCTGTTCATATATTCTTCTTCTAAAACATCTAGTACTTGCCAATGCCAAAGACTGGTACTGGGATAGCCGGACCATTGGTCTGACCTGGTATGGCACTTCTTATGAAATGATTTTTTAGTTGGCTAAGATATATAACATTTTCAGCTTTCTCAGTTACATGATGACAAGAGTTAAAAAGCTGGAGCTGCTTATGTCTGTAAATATTTTTCTTCCTTAGCGGCTCAAAAGCACTGTGAATCCCATCACATTGAGTCTTAATTAATTACTGAGATTATTGGTTGGAATACATTTTCAAAAGCACCGGGACATTTATTTGAGAACAGAACCGGACATAATTCCTGAAAAGAAACATGAGATCTGGGATTCTGACTTAAATCTCTATTTAAAATACAAATAGGGACAATGATAGATTAGTAATTGCAGTAAAAATGACAACTTGGTTTTTACAAAATTGCATACCAAGGACACCAGATTCCCTGAGTGTATCTTGGGAAAGACAGAAAAAGTCAATCTATAAGTAACTTAAGCTCTCATTGACTTCAGGGAAAGACATGGCCTGGTGACGGCTTGGTGGTAGAAAATACTCTTTGTAAGGGTAAGGACCACATTTCAACAACCAATTTTAAACCAAGCTCCTTTCAGGAAAGGTGTAATGTTATAGATATGGGAGCAAGAGAGAAATACATACATAGCAAAGAAGTAATTAATAATAGCACCCGTAATCTGTTTGAACCATTCTTTCCATCTCAGAAAGGCTTGGTGTAATTTTTTTGCTCATATCTCAAATTTGCTCCTACCCTAAGGAGTTTTGTCATTAACCAATCTGCAAGTCCAGGCAAAGGTCAGCAGCGATCTATAAGCTCAAGAAATTTAAGGATGTTGGCCAGGCTCTGCTGTCTTTCGTTCACATTCAGCAAATAAAATGTGGGTAGGGTCCTGAGAGGCATTTAAGACTGATTTTAACACTCACCACCTGGATCTTTAAATGTCACTGTTGGGAAAGGTGACATTATGATTTACTACAGCACTTCAATCCAGCTGAGGCCCAGGAAGAGGGCAAAAGGAAAGCTGCCCTTGTGTCCTTTAACTGTCAGACTGATTGAGCTCTCCCTATCATGCCAACCTTTTTGCAGTTAAAGGCAAACAGAAGGCAAAAGATACAGCAGAAGGGCTGTAGCCCCATATGGAAAATAGAAGGGCATGATCCAATAAATGTTCCTCTATCTGCATTTCCTGGGGGAATTGCTTTCCTACACCATTTTATTTATAGTTCTTGTTTGCATTTAGAAAAGCAAGGTATCTCAGTTATTTGCACTGCTGCGGAGGGCAGCAGTGCAAATAATAGGATCTCACATAATTGAGATTCTGTTCTCAGTTGCTTTGAGGCCACCCAGGGTTACTCCACTGCTGATGTTGGACTCTGGTTGTCTGCAGGTCTGAGTAAAATTGGATCCTGTAGGATGGAGGAGTTTTATTTTATTATTTAGTAGGGCTGTGTGAAGCTTCAGTCCCTGAGTTGATTTGGTGGAGATTCGGCCCAATTAGGTGGCCGAATCTCCAACTCTGAATCCAATCAGGAGACCCTTTAATATCTCTGAATCAAATTGGAGATATTAGGAAAGATTTGGTGATTTGGACATAGGCACAGTTTTAAATGTTTTTTCTACATACCTAAAAGTAGCAGAAGGCTCATGAGTGCTGCGATGGCAGGGCGGCATGGGGTGTCCCACAGGAGCAGGGGGGTCCCCAGCGCACTCGGCAACAGACCTGTAAGTGGACCAGAAGTACTTTCGGTCCACTTCCTGCTCCAATGGCAAGCATGCGGGGGACCTCTGTGTCCTCCCCAGCTCAGCAGCTGGAGCCTCCTGAGACTGGGGGGGCACCCAGGGTCCCCCCATGGCTGATTACCAAGCCAGGGAGGAGGCAGCATGCTCCCCAGTGGACCCAGAAGTGGTCCAGAACTTCTGGTCCACTTCCAGGTTTACACTGAGCATGCAAGGGGCACCCCCCATGCTCCTGTGGGACTCTATATCCACCCCAGCATTGCAGCAATCATGAGCTGCACCTGGTACCCCAAGGTACGTAGAAAAAACATGAAAAGCTGTGTCTATGTCTGAGTCCTTGATTCTCCAAATCAGCACTGAATCTTCAGATTCAGCCGAATCGAATCAGGGACAGTGATCTGAATCAGTTAATTGAATGACTGTCCCCGATTCAGGCTGAATCTGAATTGAATACAGCCCGTTTTGCACATCCCTGTTAGTGAGCAAATGCAAATCTTTGGAGCCAAGTCCAACTCCACTCCCACGCAGCTGGATTTTCATATAAGCATTTGTTCCTTCTTCTTCAAATGGTATCTTAGATAAAGGGTTACACAAATAGTTATATTCCAATTGGTCATGGTGTGTGTGTGTGTGTGTGTGTGTGTGTGTGTGGGTGGGTGGAACAAAACCAAATTTTAAAATCTTCTGTAAAAGGATCTCTATCTTGTTCATGACTCTTTTTTCTGCTAGGCCATGATTTAGGAAACATTCCTATTAAGACAGCACTTACTTGACTCTCTGTAGTAGTACTTTGTTTGTGAAGTAGTAATGAAAGAAATATAAAGTAGGTTAGGTAGACATAAGCTATCTAATCAAAGCTTGTCCTTTAAAAGGTTTTGAGAGGCCCAGTCAGAGATCCCCTCACCCCTAGACCTGAATAATTTAATGAGGGAAACTCCTCCTTGGAACTTTTTTTTTTAATCAAAATCATCTGTTTGCTTCCCTCCCTTGACCCTACTCCTTTAGGAACTTTCCAAATAAAATTAAACAGAAATGGTCAGGTTATTTAAGCATTTAAAAAACAACTTTCATTGTGTTTGCTTTCAATGCCATTTGTTTTCAGGTTTTGAAAATGATAAACTTTCAATTTTTCAACTTCCTTTATTAGACTTGTTGGGGGGGGGTTGTTTTGTTTTGCTTCCCCTCCCCCCCTTCCTTTTACTGCCCTCTTTTAATAAGTATAAAACCTACAGCATGTTCAACACAAGCTGTCTAAACTCAGTACAAGAGCTAAGGTTGTTTTCTCTCCCAAAGTTACTGCATAAGGTGTGTTGGATTTAGCAGTATTGATTTTGCTCCATTAGCCAACCATTACTTGCAGCCAGTGTGTGGTGCCGTAATTCAAGAGTTTAGAGACTTCTTCTTCAACTGTTTCTGGGCCTTTCTCCATGCATGCTCAAGATTACATTTCGTTTTCCAGGTTACTGCACCAGAACATATTGTATGGCTTGCTGGCATAGTTAAAGGGTACTCAATGCCCTATTAGAGGTACACAGAGCTCCTGTGGGGAAAAAAATGGGAATGCTTTTCATTAAAATCTTAATAGTAAACACATCCCTTGTTTTCATGTGACAAGAATTAACTTCCTGATCAAGTCTAATTGTCCTCACATAAACTAGCTTCTAGTGTTTTTAAAATGCATTATTCTCTTAAACCAACAGTAACTAATGTCCTAAGGCGGGGGTTCCCAAACTGATACACATACACCTGGGGGTATGCAAGACATCTCTGGGAGTACGCGAGAGAAAGTGTGTGATCATGGCTTTAATTTTCATTGTAATAATATCTGGCATTTAAGGGTTAAAGTATAAAACATACACTGGTAAGGGTATGTGGGCAGCTGGTAAATCTGGACAGGGGTACGCAATAAGAAAACATTTGGGAACCTCTGTCCTAGGGCATTGCAAAGTCTATTTAAATAGTTCTTTAAAAACAGGTTAAGATTCTTGACTCCCTTGTGAACTATGTCTGAGGCCAATAAAATTAACCCTGTTTTACATACATAACCTCTCAATTTGTAAGTGAGGTAATCAAAGCACATAGCATGCAAGCTTAGCTACGGACCCCTGACTAGGGACAGACAACCTGGTGGAGCAAAACCCAGTTCTTCCAAATCTCACTCTTCAGGCTTCTTTGCATCTCTGCAACAAAATTTGCAGCACATCTCTTTTGAAGCTCTGACTTCTTCAGTTAAAACTATGCTGTTTTACTGTTTTGCTACCAACCACAGAAAGATCAATGTATTTCTGCTCCCTTTATAGGCAAAGTGCGCTTTGCTACACCTTCTGCTTTAAGAATCTAAAGTCGGTAGGTAAATGGTCCATACACTTATTTCCCCCAGGATAAGACTCCCCTTCCAATAACTCTGGTTCCTTCCCCCTCTCTCCCTGGCATTCTTCAGAGGTGGAGCTTGGAAATCTTGTATCCAGTTTCAATGAGGCAACCTCTTCCTGGATTATTAATGTATTTCCATTCTGAGTTGATGACTTTAAATGCTAGTTACTGCAAAACAAAAATATACAGTGGAAAATCAGGAAGATGTGTGTTTTGGACACAAATATAACAAGAAATTAAAAACAAAAAACAACCCCCCCCCCAAAAAAAAATGCATGAGCTGAATGATGCTTTATTTTCAGATCCAGCAGTTGACCCTGTAGCCAGTATATCTACCCATCTAGGTTGAAATTAAGATCCAGAAATTAGTTTATCATTGGGTTAAGCCTGTAGGAGGACTACTGCCAATGAACAATCTGTTCTCCCCCCGCTTTTCCAAATTAGCCTTTGAACAGGTGAGTTTTGATTCTGGTGAGAGGAGCTTCAGGGCAGAATAGGCTTTATTGGCATTCAAAGAACCTTTTTAGTCTACTGTATGGAAGTGAAGGAATAGGGTACATGGTTTTGAAACAGCTATGTGCATGTGCTATTGGTAGGATGAAAAATTCAGATTATCTTGTAGCACAGAAGAGGGGAGTGGGTGTCAGGGAGCTAACTGCAGCTTTTTGAATCTCAGTTGTTCTCTGAAAGGGATGGTAGGGGTGAACGTAACAAAGCTTTCTCCATTGTGGATTGAACATGGCATTGCTGGGCACGATATGAAAATGCAGGTGGATTAATGGATAGATACAGTGAAGTTAATGGGAGAATTATACATCAAACATACTAGGCAGGTTCAAAAAACATTGTCAGATGCTAATCTAAAAGAGCATCTGATTATTAGGGAGTTTCATTCACCTGTAAAGACATATTCAACTACAGTCAAAAGCCAAATTATTTTGATAACATACAACGCTTTCTCTCATAATTGAACTATGCAACTGGGTAACATTTAATATAGTTTCCATTGCCTTCTCAGAAGACAAGGACTAGGGGAGTGTGTAGTACTAGCTATTAGTACATGGGCAAGTTCTGCATAAACAATGCTCACTGTCTGGTAGCCTACTGAAAGTGAAATTAGCTCTCATTGGGCATGTCTACACATTCATTAATGAGCCATAGTTACTGCTCATTAAGTTTAGTACTTGGGTAACCAAGTACTAAGTCAATGCACAGTAACTCATGCTACTGCACAGTAGTGCTGATGCATGGGTTTTTAGTGGTGCTTACTGTAGAGTAGCCTAATACTACTACACAGTAGCAGTTTTGGGGCAGTTAGTCTGGTTTTTGCCCGGCCCGCTGCTGCACAGTATAATCAGGCTACTGCACTTAGCATCTCATGTAGACATGCCCACCCTAAGCATCTTGCATATCTTGGGGCCAGAAGTGCTTAGCTTGAAGTCTTCCTAGCAGCATATATAAAATATAATTATTATCAATGTTTTAGAGATGCAGGTTCTGAGCGTTTCTGTTCTGAACCACTTTCGCTTGGTAATGCTTTTGTTAATATGCCAAGGAGATGAAAAAGATATCTGGTTTACAATTCACTTGGAACCATCATCTTTCTGGTTGCCAAATCACTTAGCCAGAAATGCATTAATTTCCATCACGGGGACTGAATTTCCAACCAGAAGCGCCATAGGGTATTTTTATTTTATATGCTAGAAACTGCAGAGAAAAGAGCTGCAGGAAAGAGCAAATATCCATATAAGCTGCCTTCCTTCTTTTTTAATTTAGTCCATATTTTTTTCCCCCTTTACCTTACATTCTTTGCAGTTCATGGATGCAGTGAAGACAGGAGCCAGTGACATGCTTCATATTCACAGAAAGCATTTTTGGCTCATGACATCTGGGGCGACCGACCCATAGCTGGCCCAATAGCCATATACTCACTGAGAATCTGGCCCCAGGAGTTTTCTGACAGTAGCAACCATGACATTCTTGGGCTGAGCTAATTCCCCTGTGATATGTATATGGCTCCTACAAAGAGTCAAGTAAGGAGTAAATGCTCCTTTCTGAGAGACTAGCTGCAAACAGCGTTATCTTTATTAGCAATTTGGGAGATGCCCGACTAACCAGCATGATGTCAAATGTGCATTAATGGCCCACCAACCTGTCAGGAGGAGAAATCTGTTACAGTGCTTCTCATTTGGTGGAGTCCTCCTAAACCTCAGGGTGTGGAATTGCTGATATTGTTACATGAGGATTTAGTGCCTGCAGAGACCAAAGGGCATTCTCTGTGGCTGCGTCTACACGAGATGCTTTACTGCGCAGCAGACTAATCTACAGCAGAGTAAAACATCACCATCTAAATGTGCAGATGCTTAATGTGTAGTAAATTAGTCTCCTGCACAGTACATCTACAACCTGCATGTGCTAGAATATACCTGCATATGCAGGTAGTAAAATTACTGCGCAGGAGACTACTTTACTGGACGGTAAAGCTGAATAGCATTAATTGCATGTGCGGATGCACTCCATGGCATCTGTAAGTCAAGTCTTCCCCCCTGTTTAACTAGTCAGGTCCCTTGCCTTGATTCCAGGCACCTTTGTGCCTGTGTATTCAGTCCCATGCCACAGTGATACTTGCATATGCTGCTGCTTTATACTGGTGAGAGGTGCAGTGACACAGACCAAAGGCTGGCCTTTATTTTGGTAGAAGTGACTCAAAACTGCCACGACAAGACAAATTAGCCTGAAGAGGGATAGAGTTTATTGAGCATGTTGTGCCCTTTCCTTGGGTTCCTGCAATTCCCTATCATCCCTTGCAAGATCCTATCTAGAACTGTCCTAAATATTTTTGTAATAAAATTAAATTGTGTGCTGTTCACATGTTTTTGCCACTTCCAAGAAAGAATTTAGGTCTGAAGCACTCTATCCACAGGTTTAAAGGAGAGGGGTTTTTTTTTTTTCCTATCTGGATGACTCATAATCATGAAGAACAGAGGGTTGAATCTGGGTCTCCAGTACCCCAGGCTGAATTTTAAAATGTTAGGGTACATACTGCCAGAAGTAGCCAAACGCAGGGGTGGAAGCGAGGGAAACACCTCCATCCTAAACCAAGGAGCTGATTTTTCACTTCAAAAAAATGGATTAAAATGGCCATTTGCATTTTCATGAAAATATTAAGAAGTTGTATTGTTTTCATTCCAACACAGAGCAAAACCAAACTGAACCCTCAAAAATAGCAGCAAAACATACTTGATGTCCTATGGATAGCCCTAGTGCAGTCTGGCTGGTTGTCCACTAGTAAGACTGCACACCACCAAATAGGCATACTATTCTAAAATCAAACGGTATGCATTTTCAAATAGTAGTATTCCTCATCCAGGAAGAGCGCACACCAACTACAGATGCTTCCTCAGCCTGACCAAGGGTATTTATACCTGAAAGCTTGCAAAGAAGATTTTTTTTTCATCTGTTTGAGCTGGTCTAATAAAAGATATCAGATTCACCCAAAGAACCTTGTCTGCCTATGTCCATAGACCAACACGCTACAACCTGCAGCCCTGTACTATTTTAGAAGGCATCAAGAGGTGTCGTTGGTACACATGGACCTCCAAGTTCATCTTCTTAGCAAATATTCCACACATCTGTTGTTAGCCATTTGGTTATGCAAGGTTGTGCAAAGGCAGCTTCTGCGGGGAGATGTGTGATGCACAGGTGTGTTTGTCGTCTTCTCTGGTCTCTAATCGAAATTAGTGATAGAGGCAGAATTGCACCACTGGAAACCAGCATTCGTGCTGGATGGTCCGTGTGCTCTTTACAACTGCTTATGTTCCAAGGCTGGCATTCGCGTGTATATAAAACAGACTACCCTTCACATACACCCAGGCTCTACTCTACATAGCCTGCAAAGCCTTGGACACCTGCCACTGCTTTGCACTGTGGGAATAATGTCACCGGAAAGCTACAAAATATTTCATTTCTACAGAGGATTGTTCGCCCAAACTGCCCAGCCACACCCCAAAACAGTCCCTAAGCAGATTCCCCAGCAAATTCACTTGACTGGTATTTAAGTCTATAGTAAAATAAATCAGTCTGAGTTCTCTTGCGTTAGCATGAAGAAATAAAAAAGGGAGTTTTCCACTGGGACCTTTCCAATGTTAACAGCACTGCAGGGCTGGTTACTTTCTTGGAGCGTCTGGATATGAACCGAAGACCTCGCTGGCAATAACTCTGTCCAAATCATATTACAAGTTGTTCTGAGGAAGGAGGATTTATCTTACTTTAATGCAGCTGAATGTATAGACCATTGCTGCTCAATAGCTAATGCACAAGTTTGAAAAAAAAACCCACCACACAATTGGTTTCTGTGCTTTTTGCTGTCAGTTGGAGACTCACAAATCAACCCAGTTAGTTTTGCTCAGCGTGACACTCTCCAGCTGAGAACAAGACTCAGCAATACACCTCTGGAAGAGATCTGGTTTTGATCTCTCATAGGTGTCTCTCTCTGGAGTGCTAGCATTGTAATAATAATCTCGGACGATTAAAACGGTGCACCCAAGAAGACTCCTATATGCAGAAGTATTGGAGTCTTTCTTTTGGGGTTAACTTAAATAAGCTTGAGGGCCCTTTGTGCTAGGCCTTGCACATGCAAATGTTTAACAAGTGGCGTCTTTTTAACCTGCAGTTTTATAATCAAAAGAGAGAGGACCAAGGCTCACAAAGGGGCATGTCATGGGGAGGTAACACATAGCTAAGGCCAAGTGCATCACATGAAGAAAGGTGAAATGACCCAAAACACGATATTTCCCCACCTATTTGTGAACTCAGTTTTGGATCAGTTTACAGGAGGAAGTACCCCTATTTCTCAAATTGCCCAGATGTCAGCACTTGATTTCAGGATTGTATATTCTCATCGTAAAAGAATTCCAATTCCACTTCGATGGGTGCCATGGCAACAAGAAAATTACTTTGCTTTTGGATCCACTCTAATGTACCTTAGCCAATCAGTAAAAGTTATCAAGCTCATTAAAAGCATTCTCAGTCAACTGGAGTCCTTTTTATAATGCACCAAAATTGAATATATAAAATCTGATCCTGTCCCAGGACGGAGATGGAAAAGGTACAGCACAATTCCAGCGTCAACTCTTTCCAGCTGAAACCCTGCTAAATGTTTTAATACATTAACTGGAGCACTTAAATGAACAGGTGCAGTCAACATTTCATGATGAATTAATGTTACCTTTAAGTCAGTCAGGTTAAATTTATATGATAATAGAGTACATGGCTTTTTACTGAGCGTCCTAAAATATCCGAGAGAGTATCGCAAATGTTTTCATGTGTTGCATTTATTTACTGGGGCATAGGAAGATGATAACATGGACTGGAGCGAGTTTTCTGTGGTACATGCACAAGGAGGCAAGATTCAGTTGTCACCCTATTCCTCAGATTCATTTTGTAGTATTTAATCTATTCTAATTTAGTAGGTTTTCCAATGATTGCTGAAGCCCTCCAAAGAAGTGCAGCATGACCTTGCTGCCCTTACTTAAGTATGCTTTACACTGGTAACAGCTTTCATCTGAGTATCTCAAATCACATTGCAAAGAGTGGACTACTTAAGTCTTCTAACACCCCAGTCATCATTTCAGCAAACTGAGCCCCTTCCCTCCTCTCTCGAAGGTCACAAAAATGGCACCATTTACTGTTCTCAGAGCTCTAGCTACATTCATTATTTGAAAGGGAAAGTATCAGCTGTCTTTTAAAGGGTGGTCATAACAGAGTGTACAGGGCTTAAGATGCCCATCGTATTGTGCACCACACCCACAATCTTCACATGGCCATCCTGGCCTCTGTACCTCCAGACTCCTTTTATCTCATTACCACAGTGAGACCATTCTCTGCCTGTTCCTAGCATTAGAAAATCCCCCTTCAAGCAATACTTTTTTTTTTTCCAGACAATGGAAACCAGAGAAAAGAATGAGATTATGTTACTCATTTAGGCTAAATATAGTTAGTCAAAAAGCCCAAGGGTGAGTCAATTCAGTCTTTGCAAGTTAGTCTAAGCTGCGTAGATCAAACCAATCAGCAAGTGAACAGACATTCACTTTTGATTCTGGAAATGCAGCCACCTGCCTGCAGTGGCCCAGGCCAGAAGCTGGGGGGTGCTAGAGCACGCCTCCCTGCTTGGCCGGAGCAGACAGTTTGGGCCAAGCCTAGCCCACACACCCTACCTGGGGCTTGTAAGAGAGGTGCAAAGCATCCTGGGATGTTGGGAGACTGTGATTTAACTTGGATCTGGATGGAATCTGGCACAGAAGTTCAATAAACCGGTTTAACGTAAATCAGTCCAGTCCATTCAGGTTTATCTTAAACTGGTTTTGGCAATTGTGAAAGAGGTTTATGCACACTGAACTCCTGTTGTAGTACAGATTTCAACCAGTTTCCAATCACGTGTACTGGTTTATGTGTAATTTCTGTCCCTAGCCTTAGTGAATTTGGTGCTGCTCAGCAGTAAGGGGAGTTGCATCAGATTCATACAGCTGTATGCTGAGCTGGGAGGGAAAAGAGTCGACTGACTTCTCCTTAGTGTGTGAAGGAGAACTGTGTGGAGAGGTTTTCCTTGGCAAAAGGATAGCTCTCCCAGTGTCACTGAATTCACAGGAACCCTACAATATTGGTGTATCCTGTACTTGCTGCATAACATGCCATCACAGCCCTCCGGAGCCTTTCAAATGGCAGAACAGTGCTTGATCCTATGGTGAAATCCTAATGTATATTCTGGTTCAGGAGTGAGAGTAGCAGTTTGTCCAGCAGTGATGCCATCCCATTACCAACTCTGACGGAGAGATACCTCTCTGGGCCTCCTTTTCCTTGTCTGTAATATGATTTCCACCTTCCCCACCTGTTTGAGGTGTTGTGGGGCTTGTTTCAAACGTGAGGCATTTTGAAAACCTTTGAGGAAAGTTGGTACATCAATGACAGCAGATGATAAAACCATAAACTCAGGATTATACAACTTTCAGCTGCAGGGTGAGGCTGGGCTATGAGGGAAGTACATTCCTATGCAAGCAGAGATAGCTGAAAGAATAACAAAGGCAAGAGAGAGAGTGTTTGGCCAAGTCAGTTCCTTTAAAATAGAAATGTTCTCTTCTTTCAATATTGCTGTGCCAAGGTCCTGAACAAAGTGTTCATTAATTTAGAGGTTTTGCCTATATTTTGTTTCAATTTAAATATTTTTTGGTCTTCAATAAAAGCCACAGATTCCACATTGTGTTGTGAATATTGATGGAAGCCAGTGGCCATGTGCAAGGCTGAGCCCAGTCCCAGTTCACTCCCAGTTCTTTCTGCTAACTGGGAAGGTGAATGGGCTTAACAGCACTCTTCCAAGGGCTGGTTGTATTGCCTGCTGATTTTTAAAGCCAGTCATGGACCAAGTGACTAAATTTCTCCTCTAACTTCCAAGATCATTCAGACTCGTTGGTGTTTATATAACACATGGATTACACTGCAGTCAAATCAAGTATAAACCTCAGAAAGAAAATTATTAGGAAAATAAGAACTAGGAAATAATTGAAAATTGCCAATTAAAAGGCAGTTTGTCCAGTTGGATTTGGTTATATCCCTTTAATACATCCACATAAATTGAGTCAGACATTTTCCATGACAGATCTTTGAAAAAAGATCTACCCTGAAATGATACTCGTTTCTCAGCTCCTTGTCTAAGGACTAGTTTTCCTAATGGAAAACACATGAAAATGTATTTACAGAATGGGCAATGTAAAGTGATAGCCACAAGTGTGCAACACAAATCAGAGAGAAATAGAAAAAAATAATAAAATGCAGAGTGTTTTTGATGCTGTGGAGCAACATTCAATGAATAAAAACAGGTAACTAAAGTGTGTGAAGATGTGAGTGACAAAAACCTTTCCCTCTTCTCTGGATTTGTACTGAAATATCTTTGCCAGAATGAGTTCAGAGACAATTTTTTTCTCTTAAACTGTTAGGCAGAGGCTCTACATTGTCAGATTTAAACTAGACACCAGACTGAAATGGTCCTGGTATCTCCTTTGCTACGTGCTGTCAATTTTTGCAAAACATGCCAATAACTTGGTTAATTAGCCGGCTGTGAAGGAAATGTGTTTGCTAAGAGAAATCGGAGACAGTTGTAGTAGCTGGCTGGCCAGAATTATATCATCACCATTTCCAATCATTTGGGTTACATTGTGTCAGCTGGACTAAGTTTATAAAGCCTTGGTTTCACGGGTCTCAAGAAAATATATTAATTTTACCTTCCTTTTCACACCTGGGGTCTAATCAGACTCCCCATTTATTCAATCGGAGTCCTTCTGTGGACTGCATTGACTGCTATGTTAAAGTATACTCCTGATACTTTAATTTGAAGTCCAAGGAAGTAATGAGCACCCAAAGAATACAGAATTGTGCCATCTGAGTCTCAGGACCTACCACTTCCTTTCTAAGACTCAGTGCTGCAAGGCTCAGCCCTCCCTTCATGCCGTGGACATTTTAAAGTTATATAAGAACAATAAATTGGACAAACAGGAGCTGTAGATGCCAAGCACTTCTGATGATGTGTTTCTTGGCATCAGTGTTCTGACATGGACCCGTCCAAGGTCTCCTTTTGAGTTAACAAAGCTTTCAAGCATATACAGGCAAGCCCCGCTTAATGCTGTTTCACTTAGCGCTATTTTGCTACAACATTCGTTTTAAATTGATACCTGATTTCACTTAGCACTCAGCGAGTTTCATTATAACACTCACAGTCACCATCTTGGGTCATTAAAACAATTGCAGTCGCCAATTTGGGTGATCAAATACTTTCGGTTTTGCTTTGTTTCGCTTAACGCTCAGTTTTTCAGGAGCCAATTAAGAGCGCTAATTGGGGGTTGCCTGACCTGTACTCAAGGCTGAGCTCTCAATTAGACTTAAGCATGTGCTTAAAGCTAAGCAAACACTGAATGTGGACCTAAACTCCTTCTGCACTTGGCAGCCAAAACCAACCATCTTCCAACACCGTTGAATTTACTCGGTGTAGCGGTCTATCATTTGCAGAATAGCTCTGAGGATGCACCCAGAATCACTCTTCTTCAACTCTTTGTTTCAGGCCTGTTTAGGGTTCAATCTAAGGTAACACAATTGCCTTATTCCCAGGATTTAGCACAGAAGGAACGGGAGCAGCAGGATCAGGACATGCCTCCCGGATATGCTCCTGGATATGGCATGGAGGCACCGTAAGCAAGCCCTTCAAGTCCCACAGCATTTTCTGTGCATGCAGGCAATCCTCGCTGAATTTAAGACTCGGCATTAACTACTGTTACCATTTTGACTTGTCAGTCTTTGATAGAGTTTACTCTCCAACTTAGCGACATTATTGGATTTAATCAGATGCCATAAAAGAAACAGAGTTTGCCAGAAATAGGAAAAAGACTTTTAAAGGGGCTAACACATTGAAAGTAATCTATCCTATGGAATGTCATCACTGTCAACAGTACTTAAGGGCTGGTTTAGCACCACACAATCCTTGCTCTTGATTTATGGCATGTATGGTGCTATAAGGCTGCTGTTTCACAGGAAAATATTTGCTCAGGCAAGCTTCTCTGAGTAGTAAAGTAAGTAGCATTTGGCCCATTATTTACCAGCCCTTTTTGATTTATACATACTGGAAAAATATACCTTAAGGATGTATTGTAGAGGCCAGAAGTAAAATGAACAAGGTTGGTAGAAGTGCCAGTTTTGCTGTGTGCATAATCTGAAAGCACCATAAAAGAAAATAATGCTTCATGGCCAGGTTTTACAGCCCTTACAAGCACTCATGAGTAGCAGTACTCGTGTCGTGTTAGATGGTAGCATCTTCTAGAATATTGCTGGGACTATGCGAGAAGTTGGGTACTCCTAGATGTGAGTGCATTGCAATCTAAGCTTAATTAAGAAATTTAGACTTTATTCCATATTAGCTTTAGTCAATAAGGAACATTTAACTATAGCACTAGGGCCTGATACTGTAAACCAGGGGTGGGCAAAATGCGGCCCGCGGGCCCAGTGCAGCCCGCCAGGCCATTCCATCCAGCCCACAGGGCCCCTAAATAATTTAGAAAATTAATATTTATTTGCCCCTGACTGCCTGTCATGTGGCCCTTGATGGTTTGCCAAAACTCAGTAAGCGGCCCTCCGCCCCAAATAATTGCCTGCCCCTGCTGTAAACTCTTAGGATCTAGAAACATGCTTTCTCCTCATAAACTCCCATTGACATCAATGAGCCTGCTCGTGGTAGTAAACATCGCTCTGCATAGTAAGTATTTGAGGATCAAAACATAATCTAAATCCAAATAAAACCTAATCCAACTAAAGGTCAAAACAAATATATTTCAGCTGTCCATTCCTCAACAACCATTAGGAAATTGCAGCTAGGTATTTTTTTATTTATTTATTTTAATAAGAGGAGGGCTATTTCAGCTTCACATTTTTTGTCAGATAAAAGGAAAAATAAATGTCTGCACTATTTGTCAGTATGTCAAAATATAATTTCCCATTTGCAGACAGCCAGGACAAGTGATGGAAAATGGACTTTGGTGAGCTTGCTACACTAAGAAAAGGAACTGAAGCTGTGCCAAGCAGAATGCCAGCGATACTTTCCCTAAATTTGCTTGAAAGGATGGCCCTCCGCCAACAATGGAAGGCATAATAGGGTCAATTGTAAAGGGTAAATTCTAAAGGTTATGCCCAAAGCAACGTAGGAGGAGTCCGACAGGTATAGTACAAACAACTCTATTGAAGAAAGGGAGGAAGTAGAGTGCCAGTTTTAGGGGCCCTTTCATGCTCGGCCAATCCAACTGCCCTTTCATTTATTGTCCAAAGCTCCTAAAAAAAATAGGAAAACAGAATAGGGAGAGAGATGTATTTACTAGATTGAAGCACTTAGCTGGTGGCAACATGCTCCTGGTGCAAACATGACTACTTTAAATGGGTTTCTGTAGTCTTCAAATAACACAAACTCTTCTTCCTTTTTAACTCTGTGCTTCTTCTACATGCGACCCTGGGGGTGTCTGATGATATATTATGCTTAGGAGATGAGAGAATTTAATTCTATTAGATTTTGGCCAGTCAAACTTGGATTTTCTGATCTCAGTTTGTTGTGTCCTAGCTATTGCAGCTTTACAAAAGTACACTTCAAGCTAGGGATTAGTTGATTTGGTAATGTTTTGCACCCATTACATTCTCGCTTTGCACAAAGGTAAGTGAAAACACCAGCAAATGGCACTGAAGAATTGAGTCAATGGTGTTCAGTACCTGGAACTGGGCTTAGGGTGCTGGCGAGGTGATGAGGTTGCCATCAAAATTGACTGGAGGCTTTGATTTGTGCTTAGATTCCTATCAGCAACAGACTGTGCAAATCAGTTGGGATATCTCCCTGTCATTTGGATGGAGCTGACAGCCCACATGTTGCTTTCACAAAATTTTGGACACAGAACTTGTGAGATCGTATGATCGAGTGCAGTGGTTCCCAAAGCTTTCTGCTGGCCACCGCTTCTAGGCTTGCAATCCTAGCAGTTGTGATCCCCGCTTCTTACAATTGTATTTCTGGACCGATGGCCTTACTCACTATAATACCATGGCTCTGGCCTACCAGGAAGTGATGACATAGTGCATTACCATGAGTTAATAAAAGAAAGCTTTCTATTCCAGACATTCCAAAGTAAAAAGTAGGAAATCCATAAGGGATTATGGTGACTAATAATCTTGTCACTCTAATTCCAAAATCTCCTTAAACTATAACCTAAAACTGGTTTTAAATTACATGGCATTGTTTGTAGCTCATGGAGCAACTGAACCAGTATGGAATGTGCTGCTAAACATTGGTCTGGCAATCTCCTCTGTTCATGAACTGGAATGTACAAAAGGAGTATATACAGTTTTTTCTGGAAGCTGAAAACTATATTTATTTATTTATTTATTTTTGTACCCGCATATACCACTAAAAGCTATTGTAAACCTCCTTTAGCAAACAAACGTTGGCTATTAAATTAAGTCATGTGTCACACGGCTCTGCCAAATGCAGAACAGAGATCCCTGAGTTTCCCAATCACGTACCATGCCAAGAAGGGAACAGTGCTGTGCTGCTTGGTCAAACCAGTACAGCCTCTCCCTGTTTCTGTCAGCAAGTCTTCGTATACAAGTGGCCACAAGCAGTGTTGATATAAGCAACACTTAAAATAAGCCACTGCATATTTATGGGACTGTGTTTCAAAATGTCAGATGTCACAGTCAAGCATGTGCCAGGATTTGAGTACGTGCATTTGTTAGCATATTATCTTAAAATGTTTAAGAATGGTACTGTCACTTTATGTTCTCTAGATCTGATTACAAATTTTAGTCCGATTTTTCCACCAAAGACAATATTTTTTGAGAAAACAAACTTGCTACTTGTTTGTCCCAAAGGAGTTACTGTTTTATTTTTCCTTTAAAAAAAAATGTAAAGCTGTGTATATTATAAATATCAGTATTTCTAATTAGTAAGGTTGGAACTTTGCTAAATTTTCTTGATGACTGATTTTTTAAAAAATGAAAGTTGAGATGACTGCAAACAAATAAAACCATGAAAATGGGTCCTTCTGGACTTCAGCATGAAAACAACTATAAACTCAGAACTTTATTTTATTTTTATATTATTTTATTTTATTTTTGTTTCTTTCAGCTCTAATGTTAACCTTTGGGTTAGTTGAGAAAATTGGTTATGGGCTTACTAATGTATTTCACTCAATATTTCCCTAGTGCAGCTTTGTGCAGGGGTTAGTGGAAGAGGCGCCCATTCTGAATGGGAAATTAAGACACTAGTCATCCTAAAGTAACAAAAGGCTTAAAGTGCTTATATTCTCGAAGGTGTTTTCCCAGTTATGTTGTGTAATGAGTTAACTCAGGGTCTAATTTGCAGAATTAAGAGATGGGCTGTTGTCATCCTGTTGACCCGTATTGCAGATTCTAGCTCTTCTGTTTAACTGCAAACATTATTTCGATACTATGATTGCAGAGGAAAATGTACCAGTTTTATGAGTGAACTGAAGTCTTTCTTGAAATATTAACTAACAGGCTGAGTCACAAAATTCATTTTGCAGTCAAGGGGGGAGGGCGGGAGGCAGACAGTGGGGAAGTCTGGCATAAAAATTAAATGTTCAGTGAATTTTCTCCTGCATTAAAAGCAAGTGTAGTGAACCCTGGTGTCATGTACTGAGAGTGCTCTGTGGATGAGATACTGTCTGCAAGGCACTCAGCGCTGGGGACATACTGACTGACATGAAAGGGTACGATCCTACTCACTCATAACAGGAGAAGTCAACCAAGCCTTAGCTAAACCAAGATTTAGAGCCTGATGCTAGAAAAAAGGTGCATCCTGTCCTCATACTCAAGAAAGCACAGGCTCCTGCTGGCCCATTAGAATGGGTCCCAATCAGGATTTCTGAGGACCACCTTCATAATATGATGGGTGCCCAGAGCTATACTAAGGATGGATGCTCTGGGTTGTATGCTGACCTAATATCTGGCAGTCAATGCATGTTCCAGCTCTCATTAGACAAAATGAGACCTCTCCTGCTGCTGTTAAAGGCTTAGACCATTTGTGTTAAAGTAGTCAACATCTTTCCAGTGAAAGGAGAGTACACAATAGGGATATTGTGAGATACCTGATCTTCCAGACCTTCGCTGTGGAGGTGGGAACTGCTATGACAGTTAATCCACTGCCTTGAGGATCAAGAGTTGTGTTCCCACTCGGTGTGACATTCGACAACTTTATCTCCTTGTGCCACTAGTTTTCCTCCTTCCCTACATGTCTCTTGAAACAGCAAGTTCTTCAAGACTAGGTGAATCTTATATATGTGCATGGGCGGATCTAGGATTTTGAAAAGGCGGGGGAGCAAAGATGGCATGGTGCATCATCATATATAATGGCACATTTTTCTCTAGTTCAAGAGAAACTACAAGCTTTAGTAGACTAGCACAATATTACTTCATTTAAGTTCAAAGCAAAAACAAATACAACTTCATTGCAACATACACTAATATGCTAGATTATATATTATTTACAAAACACAAGAAATTTAGCAAAAAATAGTCAAAACAGTCAAAAGACGTTGTTCATTGGGCCTGTAGTTATTATAGTTAAATGTAGGTCTCTTGTGCAGATTTGTAAAATAAAATTTAGTCATCCTGAGGATCTTAACAGTGTCTCCAATACCTTACTGTCAGTCATTTCTACACCTGAGTGAATATTACCATACTTGAGTTAAAGGTTTTAGCTAGAGTTCAAAATAGTCTGCAGGGCTGTAAAATAGAAAAAGAGACATTACGATGAATGGCTAACAGACAGCAAATTTGCAAAAGACAAAAAAATAGTTTGATTGGGGAACATCAAGACCATAAAAATGGAGAGAGGGTTGTTAACACCTGTGGAGGAATGGGAGGTGAGAGAGGGAGAGGTGACTGATGTCATATATCTTGATTTTAAAAAAGCTTTCAATCTGGTGTCCTGTGATCATCGCATAGAAAAACTGGACAACTGCGGCCTCGGCTACATCACAGTCCTCTGGCTGGGGAATTGACTCCGAGGTCGGACCCAGAGAGTAGTAGTTGACAGAAATTAATCGTTGTGGTGTGCTGTGACCAGTGGGGTCCCCCAAGGGTCCATCCTTGGGCCCAGGCTCTTTAGCTTCTGTTCACCAGAGTGCCCCAAGGGATGACAAGGTCAAATGGTCACAAACTCTTCCAACACTGTTTCAGGCTGGACATAAGGAGGAACTTCTTTACTGTCCGAGCCCCCAAGGCCTGGAGTAGACTGCCCCCAGAGGTGGTGCAAGCACCTACTCCAGGCTCCTTTAAAAGATGTTTGGACTTTTATCTTGCTGGGACCCTTTGACCCCGGCTGACTTCCTGCCCCTGGGGCGGGGGGCTGGACTTGATGATCTTCCAAAGTCCCTTCCAGCCCAAATGTCTATGAAATCTAAGAGGTTAAAAATTAAGTAGATTATAATGCGGCATGAAATCTATCGTTTGTACCCTCCCCTGTATCTGCCTCATGTATGCGTGTGTTCAGGCCATTAGGTGCTACCAGTGTATCTATGTTCATAAAATTATTCCCGTATATTGATATCATGGCATCAGAGCTGGACATCTGAACAATTTTCTCCCCATAATTCATTCCACTTCATTTCTTCCCCCTGTTTATAATGAGATGAGTTAAGGAGATTGTGACCTATTAGCTTCTTTGCTTTTGAGAGTTTTGGTTATAATACGTAGGGTTTATTCTTACTTATACCAGTGTAAATTGTCATCAGTAGAATCGTACACCAATGACTAGGTAAGACTCAGGTCCAGTAGGCACTAATTAAAGGCCCTTTTAAAGATATTACAGCACTGGCACATTTCTAATGTATAATGCCATTAACTAAGAGAGCAATACAAAGAGCCACTATTTCTGAACAATTCCAGCAGAATGATATTCTCTTTTATTTTTGCTTTTCTATTTTGCTTTAAAGTGAATGTTGAGTTTTCATAGCAAATTTAAATCTCATCATTTTCTTTCTCCCATTTATTTTGACCCAGCTTCTGTGTGTGTGTGTGTGTGTGTGTGTGTGTAAAGATACACACACACATGCGCGCACACAGAAGCTGAGTCAAAATAAATGGGACAAAGAAAGGAAAAAAGTGTTTGCGTGTCTGTGTGTAAAGATTACAGGAATGCGACGGAGAGCTTTATTTCTCAGCATGGTGTGAAGTGCAGGGAAATCCCTTATTATGGCCAGTAGTTAGTAGAGAGAAGCGTGGGAAGTTCCAGAAAAGCATAAAGAAGTGGAAATCCCAGAAGTCAGTAAACAGATGCACTGTTACCAGTCCAGTACGGCTAGGTCAAGGACTACTGTCTTCATTAGTGATTTAAGTTTCCTACTAATCCTTGTTTGGACTATCACAACTGTCCATTCAAGTGACTTGTTTTCGTTGACTTTTTCACACTGTTCCTGTTTGGGGGAGTTTGATTTGCCCATCCAGGCTCATGTTGCTGTTTAAACTAGAGGAATGAGTATTTCCAAGATGAGTTGCAGTTTGCTGTCTTCAGTCAGCAGAGGGCACCAATTACTCCAGGCCAAACACTGCATTGGTTGGCATGACAGACTTTTTTCCCTCTAAGGTAACCAGAAGTTTCATTTTTTAGGAGAGAAAAAAAAGATGCAGTGAGTATAAGCCCAAACCCATTTCCCTGATGGCCCTGTGCCCACCTTCCTCTTCCTGACACATTGCCATTTTTCAATCTTCTCTGGAAACCCATTACGTCCTTTACAAGGGAGGTAACGCTTTTTTCCTGAGAATATAAATTTCTAGGTAAAGCATGTTATATAATGGATCTCGGCAAACGTACACGCATAGCAGGATCTTTCCCCACCCTTCTATATGTTTAAAAACTTCCACTAGTTCATTTAATTTAAAAACTGCCATGAATTGGCCACTAATCTCCCTCTAATCTACCTCCTGGGGTATAGTGAGTGATGCTTATTAAGTGTGAGGTATTGCAAAGACTGATAAGTGATAAGAGTAGTGAACAACTGCAAGAATTCCTGATTCCCAGCCCTTTGGTCTGCTGGTTTTGAACTCGTGTTTTCCACTGATGTCAATGGAAAGATTCCAGTTGACTTTGATAGGGTTTCAAATAGGGCTTAAAACTCAATGAACACATCCACTCCCATTCAAAAAATGCATAAATCGAATTTTTCCAAGTCAAAATGCTGAGATGTTTCAAAGTGAAAAAACCCCCAAATTACACTAATGGCCAAAAAAGAAGCATTTCAGTTAGTACATGAGACAGAATCATCAAAATATTTGCATGTATTTACCCATATTGCAGAGTTATGAAGAGGGAGATTATGGCAGCAAAAAATTCACAGAATAGTGAATGCAAAATGTTGTAAATAAAACCCAATGACAATACAAAAACGACATAATCCTAGTTGAATAGTCTTCCTAGAATTTCCATTTTAAATTATATCATGCAAACAGCCAAGAAACTACTTTCCTTTTCTTTCCTCTCACCAAAGCAAGCAAACAAACAAAATACAATGATTTTGCCATTTTTTTGTTTGATACAGACTATTGGAGTGGAGAGGGAAACGATTTTATCAGAAACCTTAATGACCAGTCATTTCCCTTCCTACTGCATTTCTAAATATATGTGTGTCAATGTATGTGGGAAGAGACACAGACATGGAATATTCTCTTTGAACAAGATCATCCAAAAAATCCCCAAACCATTGCAAATATATCCTTTACAAGAAAAAATCTGTGTGCATCCTACGGTTATAGCTTGGATCTGCTGTCTTTTAGCAGCTTTGTCCTTATTCCAAGGAAAACACCATAGCAGAAGCAGACAGGCCGTGCAACCTTAGCAAGAAAAGGCAGGTGCAACCCTATCATTGCAAAGAAATAGGCCTGGATCTACAGCCATTTGTGCACACATCAACGGTATATATTCATTGCTCGAACTGTTGTTCATTTTAGATATATCTGAGTTTGATTTTAATTAACTAGCTAGTAGAGTTCCAGTAGCATAGCCAGGTTAGCCTGTTACAGTCTTAATGACACCAATATCCCTTTTTCGCATGGGCTTTGCAACCTGTGTTGAACTTAGGAGGGCAACAGTTTTAGCCCGGGTATGTCTATGCAACTGGCAGCTACGGCGGAGACTGCGACGCTGGCAACGTTAGCAGCTGAAATTCTTTAATTGTGAAAGCAACTTGCAAAGGTGGATAAGACATTCCCTTCTTTAAATGTAGGTATGTCAAGGAGCAAGGATTTGGAGAGCCCTGTGATGGATGGATTTTTTGTTTCAGTTTGGTGGCAAAATACAAACTACCTCAGAAATGGTCATGAGTCAACCTGAAATGATTTCCCCACCCCCAGAAACTGGGGGGGAAATAGCTCAAACTCCCCAAAACATTCTCTCTCTCTCTCTCTTTTTTTTTTTTTTTTTTTAATTGTTTAACTCTCAGAGATTTTTGGTTTTCTGTTTAGGATCAACTTCAAAAAGGAAATGCTGAAATATTTGTTTTTCAAAAATATTGCTATCAAATGTTTTGCCTTGTCTGAATCATTTCTTTCTTTCCTTTTTTTTTTTTGGCCAGACTTGCATCTTTTTTTTCAGTGCATTTTCTACATCAAAAGACAATTTACACCTTTCTAGTTTAAAGTAACACATCCACTGACAGTGAGTTCATGGTAGAAGCTATGTAGGAAAATGCCCAGAACTGAAGGGTTTTTTGGGATACACGTGGAATTTACCTGCGCTGCTTCTTGTCCTGGAAATATTGCACACTACCGTTTTCTAATGGCTGGGATTCCCTGTGCTTTTCCTAGTTTTGTTTCGGCAGGAAATACTGTCATTTACTGCCATATCTTGCTAATTCTGCTTTCAGTTCACACTGGAATCTGCAGGTGCTAACTTTATAACCTTGCATTAGCTTATTAATCTCAAAAAGTTATTACTCTGTTATGTGCTATAATCTCACTTGCTATACTCACCCCCTTGGACTTGCAGCATTTGCTATGGAAGACTTTATTAGAGGTCTGGCATTCTCATTTTTTCCCCTTAACCCTAACTGTAACACAAGAGGCAAACCACAGCACGCACAATTGTTCCTAACTGTTAAAATACTCCAGTGACTAATATATTATTGGGCCTGATTCACCACTCATTTATACTAGCTGGAGGACCAGTTCAAAAGGAGTGCGCTTCAATCGACTTCAGTAGATTTACCCCTGATTCACACCAGTTGAGGAAGAAAATAATCAAGCCTTCCAGTATTTGACATGGGCCAGCATCAAACTCCCCCCCACCCCCAAACTTTTATGTACTATGAAAGAATTCAGGACTTCAAATGGACTCTGTGTCTGGTCTTTGTGAGTCCTTAAGGTTGCATAAAGCTGCACATTACTTGTTGCCCTTTTATCCCCAGGGCCGGGAGTACAATCCCGGGATAAGGGAGGTGGCTAGGTACCTGTCTGCTCTGACCATTTCCAGGGCCGGCTAGCATGAAAGCTAAACCCTCCAATGATCAGCAGTGACTTATAGGCATTTCCCTTTTCCCCTCCTGGTCTCCTTTCTGACTGGTCCAGGACTTGGGCATTGTTGTCTAGAACATATCAAACAAATACCTTAACATCCCAATTTTTGTTTAAATCATCAAATCTGAGCTTTCAGAGTTAGGTCCATCCCAGTGTCAAATGCTGATACAATAGGTGAAAAGTGCAAATCTCACCCCATCCCGCTTCACCATGGGACAGGTTTTGCAGTTATCCATCCAAACATCAGTAAGAGAAATACTGCAGAGCAAGGAACCATCCCAAGGGCCCCAATATTTCACAGAATTAAAGAGAATATAATAAATTGCATTTGAAAACATCCATTTGGGAAATCATAGTGCTACTATTAATGTCAGTTAGAGGAAAAAAACTCCATGCTGTGATGTAAGAAGCAGCAGTTGGCAGCAAAGCCCTTTTAAACAGGGGAAATCTAAATATTCTGAGCAGCTTATTAACCTTGCATTACTTTCTTGAGTACATTTCCCAGAACATCCCCAGCAGCCTTTGACTTTCTGCCAGGGAAGCAGCTGTATTCATTGTCCACCATCCTCTCTTCACTCCAATACACCATTGCCACAAGGATCACTGGAAACTACCCTTATATACTGAAAAGGTCTCAACTGTTTTTTTAAATCAGGTGAATTGTTGCCCTAAAAACAAGCATTTGGGGTAAAGTCATGGTCTAGCTGACATTAATAAGCTTTTTGCTGTGCCTTCAATAGAGCCATGAATTCATCCTAAGAGCATCATATTATTTATTGGGAATCTAATTAGTTTAAAAAATACCCACTACTGCTTCTTTTTCTTAAACCTGCAAACCCTTTCATAATCGATGCGCATACAAGATCATAGAAAACCCCAATGATCAGATCTGCTATGCAAAACAAAGAATATTTGCCCTTTAACAGAGATACATGCATGACTGTAGACACACCCATGTTTTATTATATCCAAGTGATCAATAGCAATACAATTAAAACAGTCGTTCATTGTGCACCTCTAGGCACTCTTTAGCCTTCTTGATTTAACCCATCTTGATTTAACCCTTCTTGATTTAACCCCCAGTGTTGAGGGCTGGCTAATTTAGGAGTCATCAAATATATATATTTAGGATTATGGAAGTTAAGGAATGACTCATTGTCTGAAACAACTGTGACACTCAAAAATGAACCCTCTTATAATTGGTAAGGGATAGAAAAGCCTACTTGCAAGTGGTACAATAGTTTTGACAAAAGAAACATCCATTTCCAATTTCACAGTCTTTATATTTAATGGAAGACTATACCCTACTTTCAGAAGTCGCGCCTGGGAACAAAAAGTCATAACTCTATCGAACACTAAAAACATGGACTTATTACAGACAACGGTGTTATGATTCATAAGGATTAATGAGCTCCCTTTGCTAACATCTCTGTACTGGACAGATAATAATAACTTTTTTTCCCTTTGAAATGTCCTTACCCTTTTACATAATTACATAGTTAGCTGTGTCTCTTTCAATTGCTCTGTCATTGGTTTGTAGCTACTTCTGATGCTAATTTTCTTTGCTCCACAGTTTTACTGGCCTCTTCCCCTCTTTTAAATGACTATTTCATTTATATAATGGAACTAAGCAACAGTAAGGGGACCAGTATTTTCTGCCCCAAAGTTTGTCTAACATCTCTCCCAACTATATAGTTGGTCCAGTAAAAGATATTACCAACAAATCTCTCTTCTCACACAGTGCCTTTCTTGAAAGCCAATCAAAAGGCCTGTGCGAAGTGGCTAGTATTCACTTCGGAATCGGATTCGGCCAATTCAGGGGTCAGTGATTTGATTTGGTGATTAAAATCACTGTCCCGATTCGATTCCCTTTTATGATCCGGTCACAAAACCCTTGGATGCAGGTGTCACCGTGGACGTAGTCTTTCTGGACTTCAGCAAGGCCTTTGACACCGTCTCCCACCCCATCCTCATTAAAAAACTAGGCGACTGTGGCATTGATGCCTACACGGTCAGATGGATTGCAGATTGGGTGAAGGGTCACCCTCAGAGGGTCGTGGTGGACGGGTCATATTCGACCTGGGGGGAAGCGGGCAGCGGAGTCTCCCAGGGCTCGGTCCTGGGGCCTGCGCTGTTCAATTTCTTTATCAGCGATTTGGATGATGGGGTGAAAAGCAACCTGTTTAAAGTCGCTGATGATACCAAAATTTGGGGTGAGGTGAGCACATTAGTAGGGAGGGAATGACTGCAGCAAGACCTGGATAGGTTGCAGGGGTGGACTAACAAAAACAGGATGCGTTTCAACACTGACAAGTGCAGGGTGCTGCACACGGGCTGTAGTAACCAGCAGCACACTTATAAAATGGGAAACTACCCTGTTGAGAGCACAGAGGCAGAAAGGGATCTTGGAGTCATTACTGACTCCAAGATGAACATGGGCCGACAATGTGAGGTCATGGTTGGCAGGGCTAACCGCACCTTATTGTGCATCCACAGGTGCATCTCGAGCAGGTCCAAGGAGGTGATCCTCCCCTTCTCTGCAGCACTGGTCAGGCCGCAGCGGGAGTACTGCGTCCAGTTCTGGGCGCCGCACTTCAGGAGGGATGTGGACAGCATGGAGAGGGGCCAGAGGAGGCCACTTGCATGATCCGGTGACTACAGGGCAGACCCTACAATGAGAGACTGCCGGACCTGAACCTGTTCCGCCTTCACAAGTGAAGGCTGAGGGGGGACCTGGTGACTGTCTATAAAGTCACTAAAGGGGACCAGAAGGGTTTAGGAGAGAGCTTGTTTTCCCAAGCACCACCCCCCCCCACCCCCCTGCATAACAAGGAATAATGGCCACAAGTTGCTGGAGAGGAGGTTTAGATTAGACATCCGCAAGAACTACTTCACGGTCAGGGCGGCTCGGAGCTGGAACCAACTTCCAAGGGAGGTGGTGCTGGCTCCTACCCTGGGGGGGCTTTAAGAGGAGGCTTGATGCCCTCCTGGCTGGAGTCATCTGAGCCCAGGTTTTCTCCTGCCCAGGCAGGGGGTCGGACTTGAAGATCTACAAGGTCCCTGTGACCCTACTTCTATGATTCTATGATTCGGCCAAATGTGATTCAGAGATTCGGCAGCAGTCGAATCTCTGGATCAGCCAGGCCAGACCCATTCCCCACCCACTATTCCAGCCCAGCAATGGCTGCCCGCCCACCCCAGCATCCAGGATTTCTTAAAAAAAAGAAGCCCCAACTCACCAGGTGCTGCAAGGCCGGGGGGGCAATCCCTGCTGCCCGCCACTGCCCTGTGCCACATGGGGGGGGCTCTGCATGAGCCCCTGGAGCCCCAAGGCCACTGCAGGGGTGGTGAGTCCTGGGGCTCTTCTCCAGTTTTTTTCCCCTTAAAGGGCCAGAGCTGGCCCGGGTGCGGCGCCCATGGTGGGGGCTAGGGAGAAAGGGGGCTCAGGGAGCTTGTGGAAGAGCCCCCAGTACAGCACAGGGCAGTGGGGAGCAGCAGGGATCAGCCCCCCGCCTGGCAGGCCCCTGGTAGCACCAGGGCTTTTCTTTAAAGTACCAAGCTGGGGTGGGTGAGGCAGCCATGGGGGAGCTGGAAGGGGTCCCCCCATGGTCCCCTCCCCCTCCTCTAGTACTTACAGCTCCGAGTGAACTGCAGCTCCTTGCTGCAGCCACCAGGGACTGCCCAAATCTCCAAAGCTCTCCAAATCTTTTCCGAACATTTGGAGAGCTTTGAATCAATGTGGACCTTTAAATTGGTCCCCTGATTCAGTTCGGATTCGGAGATTCAGCTACCAAATCAGGCTGAATCTTCTCTGAACTGAATCACCACCCAAAGCTTTGTGCAGACCTACCAATCAAGGCCATGTCTGGAATAAATCGTGTATTCTTAACACCATTTATTCCAGAATTTATTTTTAACACCATTTAATCTTTACTTGGGAGAAGCCAGGCTTCCTCCAAGTTAACTAAGACACTGAGGTAAAAAATAGCAGCAGCAGCAAGATGGGAAGAACTATAGATCACTATCTAATATAAATGGTGTAGTTCCACTGAAGTTAATGGGAGGTGCGGAGAGTAAGAGAGTAGTGGATCTACACTGGCTAATTTAAGGTAGTCTCCAAAAAATAGAAATACTACTGCATCATTATCATTTCTTTCCTAATGAAAACCGGAGCAGAGGATAATTTCTAGACTGTCACCAGCAATTAAGGCACATTGAGGCTGTCATGTCCCTCTAAGGGTCTTCTGATAACAGTAAAGAGACGACACATATTTTTCTCTTTTGCTCACACTCTAAAAAGAAACTGAGCACAACCCTACACTTCAACATCCTACTAATTAAGTGCCATTGTACTGAAGTGCTAATGTACTGTGCAGTTTGTATTTGCCAAGATGGCTCTGCAGTAAATAAAGACCTTGAATTTCACTCTCCATTTCCCTTAACACCTTGCATTTGAAATAGGGCTGTTTAACCTCATGAAGGAGACAGGTGGTATGGGTTTGGTCTTAAATTCCAGGCTGATTAGATATAATTACAATTACCGGAGGATTGAGTACCATTTTGTTTTAGCAACGTTGAGATTAACATTGCTCACTCATTCTATGGAAACTCTGAAGACATCCACAGTCACCCTAAAGTAATTCATTGTCATCTGTGTATAACTGTTACTATGAACAATGTAGTGGCCAAAGCTTCTGTATTCTCTCCTTTTAATATGTCCTTTATAATTTACAGGCTCAGAGCATGACTGCAATCAGATGCTAAAAGGGGCCTCCATCCATGGGACAACCCCCCATTGCATTGTTAATATTTATCTCTTGTAGAATAACAAAGTTGAGCCATAATATGCTTAAAAGAACCAGACAGATCCAGTATTTTCACAGTGGCTGATTGTGGCATAATGGGCTAGTTTTCTGCCACTGATTATTGGGATTTGAGCCCAAATACAGGTGAAATGCAAACTGAACTAATTCTTCTTTGAATAAAGATGGAAACTCTCGCCATTTCTACACTGAGAAGGTGCAGACCATAATTGTTGAAAGTGGCTATTGTAACACGTTAGGACTCTTCTTTCATACAGCTGATGAAGACACAGAAGAGCAACTATCATTTAATATTTGTTGAGTGCCTATTGGGCCAATGGCTGCTGTTGTTTCTCTGAAGTGATAAGAAAGTGCCCTTGCAGGAATTTCCCCTTCCCACATTTGGGAATAGAGTAGTGGTTTTTAACCTGTGGTCTGCAGACCCCAAGTGGTCCACAGACTATGTCTAAGGGGTTTGCAAAAGACTATGATCAATCAAAAATATGTGAACACCAACACTTACAATTCACTTCCATTCCAAATTTTTTGGGGGTCCACAAATCAAAAAGGTTGAAAACCACTGGAACAGAGGATGGAGCCATGGTTATTGCAGCCATGCACAGAGCCTGGGGCGGAAAGGACAAATAGTCAGAGGTGGTATACAACATAAGAAGGAAAAAAGTGTGGGGGGTATCAAATCATAGGCAAACCCCCTATGCTGCTGCCCCAGCCTTACACCCACTATGTTGCTTGCAGGGCCCGTTACGTAGTGTCTAACACCATGAGAACTCCTTACTCTTTGCACCTCTGTGTGCACAACCGATTTGGGAGCCCTATATGTCTGATCTATAGGGTGCTGGGAACATGGAAGCTGCAACCAAGGGAACCGAGGCGATACCCAGCACATTGTAGGAGACAACTTGTATTTTGTGGAATAGCTGCTACATGCACGTGCAAAGGCAATAGGTCAAGTGCAGGACAAATGGACAGGGTCTTTATCTGTACAGTGCTTTTGATGCATGGATGATGGAGTGCACTTTTATAGATTATTGATATACATGTCATGCCCAAGATTTCCCAAAACAGTTTACAGGACTTATGTGTCTGCTGATGACATTAATAGAAGGCATAAATCCAGTAAAAGGCTTTGAACATCTCAGCCAATATGTTGAGCAATGTACCGCATTTACAACACTGAAGTTGTTTTACTTGTCATGTCGCACTGTAAAAACAAAACGGAACAAAAACACACACCCATCTCAGATGTACTTTAGCGTACAGCACTTGCTGATTCGGATAAAATAATCTGTTTCTGAGCATAAATAAATCCACTCACTGTTCCAGGTCTCCTTCCCCCTATCCAGCTTTATTCACCCCCTGACGGTATCAAATAGTTTCCTGAATGAAACAACAATTCTGCCTCAATAAAATATTTATGATTCTCTTTGTCAAGTGTTTCCTGATCTCTGCTTTGAACTTGCTCTTGCTCTATTTATTTATTTATTTATGTTTACCAGGATTCATATTTCCCTATGCCCCTGGGGTAGAATAATCATTTTATGACATTGGCTTATGCCAGCTGGGATGTTAGAGATGCCCTTTACAGTCTTCTTTTACTACCTATATTTTAAGGGCAATGCAGAGGGTGTGTATCACTTTGTATTTGCTGTGTATATATTATAATATATATTATATAACAGTATATAATAATATATAATACTTGTGTTTGTGTCTATCCTATATTTTGTTATGGGCAAGCTCGCAGCAATAAATAGCAGATTAAAGTCCACAAAATCCCACCTATTTGCTTTCGTTTCTCTTGTCATTCATTCCTGTACCTTATTAGTAGCAAATTCAGATTGTATGACAAAGTCTCCAGGTTGTTTAGTTAGGGTGGTGAGTCTGATTCACCCCTAGACTTTGCAGTGTCCCACCCATTGAAATAACTCAAGATACAAGCCCAAACCTGGCATCTGTGACTTTTACCATGAGGAGCTCTCGACTGTTTTGGTTTAAATGACAAATGAGGTGACTGCGTATTATTCTTGACTACAGTCCTATCATGAACTCACTTTTCAGACACTGAAAAAATGTCACCAGTGCAGCTTTAAACAGGTTTCGACCATCCTTAGAGCCCTGTTTGATGGCTCTTTCACAAGGGAGTTAAGAATCACAGCCAAAGTGATTAAATATAAGATGACATAAATGCTACAATGCAAAAAAACGGAGATAGCTGCTCTTGCTTGGGATTCTTGGTAAGCAGCTGGAATCGAATTCCAATAGCAAACATCACTTGTATTGCCAGGTCTAGAGAGGCTGCACATTCCTTTTTTAAATAGCTCTTCAATTGGTGTGAAAGATTAAATTATCACTTATGACAAAATAAAAATCTCTGTTACTGTTACCACTCTGGCACTTTAGCAGTATTTAAAGCGTGTCAGCCAGGCACCAGGGAAGTACATGCATGTGTTTTACTTACATCAAGTATATATACACACATGCATGCACGTGCCTGTGCATACATAAGGGCGCACACAGCACCACGCTACTCTGGTTCCTAGCTCATGACACATCAGGTCAATGGATGTGACACAACCCACAGGTTTCAGATTGACCTGCTTTGTCTTTGACTTCCATTATCTGCCATAATCATCACTCTTCTTCTCTGACTTCGGATGTGCCAGCTCACGCAGTGTTTCACACATGGGCAGGTTGTCTTATTTTTGTATTGCTGAAGTTGAACAAATGGCTGGTTTTCAGTTAGATATCTCATCCCTAGAAAGGCTTTCATTATCTTGCATGGTCAAGGAGATGTATGAAATCTGAGATCATTCAGAGTTTCTTCTAGCCTGATGCTGACTATTTAATTTGGAAGTTGATCAGAAATACTTGACCCACTTTATGGTCTCGGAGGTTTATAGCTAGAAATAACCATTTTTTTGTCAATATGACCCATCCCATAACAAGGGCCTTGTACAGAAAAAAGCAGGACTTCCTCCAAATTATACCTAAGCATTACCTCTAGACAGATGAGTAGTCTTGTTGGCTTCGGTGGAGTGATCCCTGTGCTCAAAATTAGCAGTTTATCAAACATAGTTCAACTAAGCCCTTTATACAATTAAGGTGGGATTTTTCAAGTCTTGTGCCTTGAAAATCAGGTGACAGGTCTGAACCGTCAGCTGTGCCAATCCACCTGCAATCCTGATTTTTCTTTTTCATGTTTAATTCCTTTCTGCAGCTTTGCCGGTTTGACTGGTTTCTTCTTCAGAGCAGTTCAGAGCTTAGCACAGCTTGAGGCCTGTCTAGGAAGATTTCTCTCATCTCTTTCTGGAAAAATACCTTGTATAAAATCTGAAAACACAGCAGTACTAAAGGTTATGAAAGGCATGGCTTCAGCAATTGCACTACCCAGTTGCCTTTTTACCCAGATTAAAGAAGAAAAAGAACCCGGGGAAGAGGCAAGGCAATTTGAACTGTAATTTCTGCAATTTACTCCTTACATAACCTGTTTAATGATGCTGATGTGTGCAACCCATCCAGCCCTGGAGTGTTCCCAAGAAGGCCCCAGAACAGGGAAGCTGATCCTCTAAGCTGGAAGTGGATGCAGAATATTGAAAATAATTAAACTCGCCAAGCTATAATGAGTTTCAGTGTAATTTCACTTGGTTTTAGTGTTTAGACAAGTCTAGATGGATACAAACCTGGAAGTCAGTCAATTGACACAGGATAGGTATGAAAGCCCGCCCCCTCACACTTGCTCCCAAGCACGGGTACACACAAATTATATGTTGCAAGCATCTGGGTTGTTTACGAAGCTGGGATGGAAAGAAGCTGGAGCGGATGGATGTCAAGATGTTGCGTCTGACCCAGAGGCAGTAGTTGTTAGATAAAAGGGCTAGAGCAAGAGGTTCAGTCCTGTTCCAGAAAGGGCAGTTGGCATACAGCTTTCAGTGAATCTATTTCAAAGTAGATGGTTACAGCTCGGGCTTACCTGCTGAGTTGTGGTGAAAGCAGATATCTGTGCAACAGGGATGGGACAGCCATGAGGTATTTGGATTTCCAAAATCTGCTCTTCCTGAATCTTTACACCACTTTTTCCTCCACGTAGTCACATAAAACTGAAGTTTAAACATGGCATCTCATGAGTCTTTCTTATTATGTGTAGGTGCAACATCCGTCTATCAAGGCATCTACATCTCTACTGTAACGCATGCTGGTTGAGTAGTTAAAGGGTCTTGCTTCTGGTTCAAGAGGCATAAGTCTGATCTCTGCTCCAGTCTCAGGATGAAGTTTGCCTTTTCTTCACCCAGCTGGCTGCAAATGGGTACCTGGACATATTCAGACAGGGAAGTCATAGGCAGCTGGATAGCCTAGCCACGTCACTCCTTCGTTTGCCGTTGGTTTCCCAAATGTGCACGCCTTCATGTTGCTATCCTGTTGAGCTTTTCACTTGGCTTGTTAACACCTCTGCTGTTATCTTCCTCCTTTTCTATCTGCATTAACATTTTTATTTTTCCTTTTCTGTTGACATAAAGGCAGGGTGTAATTATCTTGCCTACTTGTGAAGCTAATTTTTCTTTTTTGCTCATATACGTGCTGTTCTAATCGGATCAGCAAATTGTGTGTGTGTTTGCAATCAACTTTCTTTACTGTATCCAAACTCATATCAATTTGCTAAAGATGATTTTAAAAATAAAAATTGAAGTGGACTTCAAAAACCTAAATCACCCAAACCAAAAACCCTACACATAAGAAGTCAGATAGTCAGTAATTGGATTACTGTTCAAATGTCAAGATGTTTCTCCCTCTCAAATCAGATTATATCTGCCTCTGCAGATCGTTATGGTAAGCAGCTGCAGGCCAGCAGAATATGTAGTGCCCTATCTCATGATATATTATGTGTTTTGTGATTAGTAGTAGTAGTATTTATTAGCTGCATTACCGTAGTGCCTAGGAATGTGATATTCATGAATTACTGTTGAAAACTCACAAACACAGAACAAAGACAGCCTTTGATAGATGCAGTCAGTGGTCATCTTGCATGATTCCTATATCTATTCATATTTTTCACCTGTCAGTGCAAAAGCCAACATTTCTGTCAAGTCAGAACACAGAGTTAGTAGCAAATTTGAGTGAGGCAGCAGGATAAAACGTTTGACCTTCATTGGTCCTTTTCACATAACAGAAGCCCAAAACAAATAGCTCCAATGACAATATTAGTGTAATCTGAGGTCAACAGGCATTCAGACCACTTCAGGAAACACAAGACACCATGAAAGCAAATGTTAATATGCTGGCAGAATGCCACAGGAAAAAAAAATGCCAACAGCAACCCAAATAGTGTCTGAACAACATGAACAACAGAGGAGCAAGTGTTTATTCCAGGCACAAAACCATAGGGCCTGATACTGTCAATCCAGATTCACCTAAGGACTCATTCACATGAGTAGGGTCCTTCAACAAATCTAGACTTCTCCTTGTGAGATGGAGAACAAGGATGGACAGAATCCTGCACGTGCGCCGAACCCTTTCATTTTGACTTCGAATACTGGAAAAGCCAATGCCTCCTCCTGTGGGTTGGTGAACACCATCTATTCAAATTAAATCCACCATTGGGGGTGCCCTGCATGATATAGGAAGTTAGATGTGTTGGTTGGTACCAGGGGGATCGTTAACTCGGAGCGTGTTGTGGAAACAGAACACCTGTCTACACAGGATATAAATGAGACATGAGATCATTTTCCTACTCGCATCTCTTTGGGAGTTAACCCTTTCCTTCATGAACACATTAAGGAAAAGCCCGCTGTCATGTGACGACAATGAATCACAAAGGTTACGGGACTCAGCCAGCTACTTGGCTCACACGCCTCAAGTTTTTCAAGGTTTTGTGATGTGATTCCTTTCCGTTTAACATAACACAGGATGTGATCGCTTTTCTTCCTCCTTGATGGAAACGGCACTGGCGGCCTTGCCATCTACTCAGAAAGTGGAGCTGCTTCTGTTCCGGAGGAAAGCAAGTTCCTGGCAGTTTTCAGAAGTGTTCATGACCATTTTTCTCCTGAATGATCAGGCAGGCTACCACAACTAGCATCTCCAGCATTTATAGAATAGAATTTGTGTGGAATCTGCACCGCTAAAGGAAGGGAGAGGAGTATGACTTCTCAATGGATTTTTCTTTCCACAGGTATGCCCACAGCTATACACCCAATTTACATTGCAATGAAGTCCACGGGAGATGGAGGTGGAGCTTCCTATTGATATCTCTGGACATTTTACTGTTGACTTCACTGGGAACCCATTGATTCTTTGGCACAACTGGGCCCTTGAGGGCCTGGTTGTGCTTTGTTGTTAACCAACCCATTGATGATGCCTATTAACTCAGCCCTTGCCAGAACTTGCATTTACCCAAGATGGCTGAATGGTAAGCTTTGCATAAAGTCATGTTGCTTCTACATAAACAGGAACAAGTAATTGGGTTACTAGAAAAAGGAAACCACTTTAGAGCGATGAATTTGTTTAGCGAAAATGAACTGTTAGAATATGTAGACCACTGCCCCCATTCGGCTACCGCATTGATTATTTTTAAGGTTGATTTTAGGTTGATAAAGGCCACTTTAGATTAATATATAATGATATTATATAACGCTATATTGCTAATATAATATTTATATTAGTCTTCAGAAAACTGAGAGCATCCGAATTTTGGAGGAGATGAATTTACCCAACAAAAAGTTTTGCCTTTTGCTATTTTCTCTCTAACACACTTTCAAAGCAGTCTATATTGCAACCCCATTTGTCATGCTACTGCAGTTCTAGGAATAATGTGTTTTACAAAAGCATAATGTGTTCTGTTTGAAGTACCTGGGAACAACAAATTGGACCCTCTGCACCTCATATAAATGTAAGGTATAAACATTAAAAGACATTAGAGAGGAAATTATTAGAAAAATGCTTTGCTCTGACAACATCTGAGGAACATTTTTAATGGTAATTGCAAAAGCTAGTCCCCATTAATGAAAAAAGAAGGCACAATTAAGTTCTGTAGATTAACTGTACATCTAAAGTCCATGAAATAAAATTACTTTAAATAATTCTCTAGTGCTGTGTCTTTGTTAAAGAAAATACATGATTCTGTTGAAAGAAACAGACAGCTGTTGGTTCTTTGTTGATCTTTCAGTTTAGTAAAATAAATCAGCAACGTAATATACAGCACAATCATTTTATTAGGAACGTTTTGTTGAGTGATATTTGCTCATTGAGTACATTAAGACATTCAACATTCAGACACATCTCCCATTAATTTCAGATTAAAGACTTCAGCAAAAGGGGCTATTGGACAAAACCCTAACCTTGGCTATGGACACGAAGCTCCAAGTGAAGTCAGGGCCAAACAAGAGCAAGTCCAAATGGAAAGTTCAGGTTTGCTGCCCACTTTAAAGCATTTTCTTTATCTTAGGGCTTTAGACTCATGACCTCGGTAATAGCATTTTCTTTATCTTAAGGCTTTATACTCATGGCCTTCTACATAACACATATTGGAAATAGCAAAGATGCTAGCAGACTCCATGGAGTGGTTGGCTCCATCATATCCTTGAGTTGGAAGAAAATGTAAACCTTAAGGCAAGCAGATCGTGTGTAAATGTGAGAAATGCACTTCCAGCTGGAGACCCCAGTCCCAACCCCCCACCCCCCCATGTCTTTAATACATTGCCTCATTACCCGTGTTCTTCAATACACATCAGTAGGTGAAAGGAAGCACTCAACTCCATCATGCCACAAAACGCCACAGTGATTTCAGGAAAAAGTGAAGCTGCTACGCCTAAAAGTTTCTCCTTTGAAGTGGCTATCACTGCTGCTGCTATTATTCTGAGCACAGTAAGGATTTAAATGAACATTGGCCTTTCTGAGGATGAACAATTAGGTGGTGTTGGGAAAGCAGAAGGGGGATGGGATGGGGGGAGCTTTTTCTTGCATTCTGTCTTCTCTTATAGAACAGCTGCTCTTCTCTACAGAAGTGGGAGCGGCTCCAGAGATCAAAATTCAACCTTCACATTGGATTATGCGACTGTATGGAGCACAACAAACTATGGCAGGTACTGGCTTCTGCATTATGCAGTGTTAAAATAAAAAACTAGGTAGTTAAATAGGCAGGTCACGTTCTTTGGGTAGCTGTGATCTCTTTTATTAGACCAACTGAGCAGTTGGGAAAAAGTTCTTGGCAAGCTTTCGGGCGCAATCGCCCTTCGTCAGGCATAGGGAGTCTGCTGTTCTCTGTGTCTTGATAAAAACCACAGCACAGACCCCAGGTCCCTCCTGTGCAGCCTTCATGTTGAAGTCCAGACCTCAGCCTTGCAGCCCATTGGCTTCAGACGGCTGGATCCCACGCTCACTTAAGAGATGGATCCAAAGCCAGTTGAAGCCAAAGGAGAAATTCTACAGCCTTTAGATCAGTCCCTCCCAGGCAAACTCAAGGGATTTCTGAAAAAGAAAATCTTAGCTACTATAGAAAAAGCTGCTGGGACAAAGAGGCTGACCTCAGCGGAGCCAATTATACTCTGGGTGATGAAAAGGCAAAGTAATAACCTAAACTGATCCAAACCTACAAACAGAATATGCAACAGTTTTGCCAGGTCCTTATTGTGTTGCTGAAGTCTAGCCTTGCTAATAATATCACTGGTTTTGTGGATTACAAAGCACAGCTCATCTGCTTACTCTTTTGAAAGCATAGCATGTAAAACTGAGTAGCGAGACTATCACCACAAATGCTTTTTCCAACAAATTGTGTCATTAGGTCATACTTCCTGAAGCAATTGGACTGCACAGCCACAAAGACAGGGGGGAGGAGAATTGACCATGGCTTTTAATGAGCAGATCCATGCCTATTCTTTTGGGGGTTTTGGAGGGGGTGGGTGGCAAGGAGGGGCACCCTCTACGTTTTTGGGATTGGGGGGGGGAGTTATTTTTTGTAACTGAGGAGGGACGGAAAAATGGCTTGCTTCATTTGACTACCCTGCAGCTAGAGAATCTGAAGCCAAATTAGGAAGGAAATATCTTGCTGTTGGCCATTGTCCTTTTTTTGGATGTGTTCAACTGTTTAAAGTAAAATACAATAACCTTGGCCACCTGTGCCATATTTCAACTAGTCTCACTGGGGGGCAAAACTGCATTCTACCTAGGGGCTTTGGGGTGGGGAATGAGAGGAAAGACAGGAAAAACAGAAAGACGATAAAATCAGGAAATGGCTTTCTATATTATCTATGCGTAATAGTCAGCAATGGCAGAGCAAAAAACCTAAAAATCAAGTGGATTGGTTGAGGATTTAGGGAGATTACGTTTAATCTTCTGCAATCAAAAAAAAGAGAAACGAATGAATCCTTCCTTCTTAGAAAGACAATGACATTTCGTACACTCACTGAATCTGGAAAATTGGCACCATATGTGACCACTGCCCTAATCACATTTTGATCTTGATAAGTGTACATGATAAAGTTTATCCTTCCTGGGCTGGTGCATCCCTGGCTAAAAAAAAATAAAAGCATCTTTCCATGGATGGCTAAGAATCGACCCAGCTGACAGAAGGATTGTAAACTCATCTGGCAACCGAAGTAATATCGGTGGGTACACAGCATCTGTCCAGGGCTATTTGTCATTGAACTAGCAAGTAATAACGGGGTCAGGGGGCTCTGTGCCTCAATATGATGTTACCCAAGGTGTATAAAACATGCCTCTCAAAAAAGTGTTGCATTCAGAAACAGCTGCAGATTGCATTTCACTACATTCCTGATCTAGCCACGGCCCGAATGGATTTTGTTTTTACTTTTGAACTTTCTTAAACTCCAGCTTTCTTTTTTTCATTGTGCTAGGTGCTGTATAAGCACAGAGAGAGATTATTCCTACTCCAGATAGCTTACAATTTAACTAGGTGACAAGAGATGGATGTAGCTAGATGAGGGAGCACATAAGAGCAATGCTATTCAACACAACGAATAACACTAAACATAGCACAGCATCCTAAGCTTCATCAAGATTTTTGCCCTTGTGATCATGAAACTGTGGTTCAAGCACCAAAGGCAAAAAAAGAGCTACAATTATTGTGCTTGACTCCTGCTTTCTGAATGCAGCATTGCATATAACAATGTCTTAGCGTGCGCCAGTTTGACCTGTTGGCTTTCAACTCTTCTTTGTTGCTCTTTGTTGTTCATGAGAAATGCTACCGTGGAAAATGTCTGGATTAAGAATTTCACCGGTAAGGATTTTTTCGTGAGCAGGTTTTTTCTGGTGCACCGTGCCCTGAACTGCAAAATACCTGAGAAGCACTAGCAAGTTCCAGCAGGTCTGGCACTTCCAGCCAGGTGAAATGATCAGTGTTCACCTTTTGAGTTTTCACAAGTATTTATACATGACTCCTGGGTCGAATCTCACACTTTTAAGGCAGGAAGGGCAGATGTTTTGTGGTGAAAACGTATAATCCAGTTTGCTGAGCAAAATCGCACATTTTTGCTAAGTTGTCACAGATGGAAATATGCCATTTAAATAGCAATATTATTATTTTTAGCTTTCTAAAAATCCATCTGCCTTCCATCTCATAAAAATATCTCGGGTGAAAATGGAAAATGCTGTAACCAGCAACTACTATTCCAGGAGAGAGAGAGAGAGAGAATCAGGATTTCTGGGTTCCATTATCCCTTTGGCCACTGATTTCTTTAATATTTGCAATGACTGTAAGATCTACTTTGCACAGACCTGCTTGGCATTTTATTTATCTCTTCTTGTTTTGTGTAACAGAGAAAAGTTGAGAGAGAGAAATCCTTTTATTTTCTAAAGGTGCATTTAGGGACCCTTTTTTGGTTCTTGTAAAAATAGTTTGAATCAATCATTTGATGAAATCTGATGACAAATGATATATGACCTTTGAGCACATGCTCTTTATGGATCATGATTTGTGATCAGTGCCGTGGTATTATTTGTGCTCTGGATGATTAATGCACTAAATCTTCTTAATAAGCGCATAGCAATTGTAGAGGGAGTAAACAGCACATCCAAACGAACAATGCAAATGTAATGGCTAGTTGCAAACATTCTCACAAAATTCCCATCGTTATTTGAATAGTGATGGATATCTGAATCCCACAAGCCACAGCAAAACAATTTCAAACTCGTCATTTCCAAATCTGCCGGCACGAAATGGATTTAGCTTCATTTATTTCAATAGCGCTATGCCACTTGAAACCTGTTGGGGATCTGGCCATCCTGTATATTTTTCCTGTGACCGTTTTGATCCATATGCCTGAAGTGATCACTGATCCAGTGAAAATAGCAACCCCTGCATTAGCAAAGGTGTTAGGAAGTGATTTAACTGCAGAGGCCTCTTCTAGTGGGTCGTGTAAAACTCTCGTCCATCTAACCCTAGTAGTGTAATGCTGTTTGCCTAAATAAAGCAGTAGGGATAATTGGATGAAATATGCTGACGGCGGAGCTTTACAGAGGGCAAAAGCATTTCTGATGAGCATTTGGGCCTTTCTTCCTTACGAAAACAGTATTACAGTGCTCATTCACCCATGGTCATAGATGCCTCTTGGCAATTAAAGCAGCAGACTCTGCTCTCAGTAAGTCCTGGGGTTACCCAGCGAGATTTTGGCGATATGACTTTAGCATGGTTAATGACTTGGCTTCTTTCCATCCCCTTGAACTGCTTTTTTCACGTTTTCCAATTTAGATTGTCCATAACGGGACAGCACTAAATCAAAGCTCAGCCGCAGCTACTGATCTCCCATAACCCTTTTTCCCCCTCTTAGCTGTAATTTCAACTATCAGCTCAACAATAAGCCCATCTCTTAATCTCAGCATGAACAAATGGAAAATGGTCAAATGACGCACAATTTTAAGCTTCTTGCTGCATAAATTACAGAGAGTACATCAGTTCGCTGGAATACTCTGACCTTTTCTCCTTAAAAATATAAGGGAGGGGGGGAAAAATTGGACGGTGTCCTGGGTTAAAAGTCTTCTATATTTACAATGTACGACAGCACTGGCATCAGGTGCCACGTAAAGAGGCAGGCACTTATTACATATAAGGAAATGTGAATTCGTGCATATATAGAGCATAGGTGCTAATAAAAACACAGTAACTTTGAGTCGAACCAGCTATTTTTGTCACGGGATTTGCATAGGATAGTATTTTCCATTCTAACTATAGAAGATACAAGAAATAGCCCCCTGTGGGATTTAGAGATACAATTCCCAATAATATTAGTTAGCAAAACTTAATCTCAGCTGTAAGCAACGGGGCCAAATTTGGCCTCTTTTTACATTAGTGAGATCCTACTAAAGCCATCTGAGGGTAGAACGTGGTCCCATTTGTACGTTATAGAGAGAAAGTCCAGAAATTGAATTAATTCCAGTAACTGCTGACATATGTTTATAAGAGCCAGTTAGCCCTGATGTGATTGCTATAATAAGCATTTGGGCAGCCCGTTGCTGGTTTTTGGAGGGTTTTTTTACATTAAAGGATAAATTGAATATTAATCTTGTTTTAACACATTCTGTCGGTTGACACAGTTATTGCATTCTCATACAGCTATCAAATCCAAATCACTTAACTGTTTTCAAAATGGGGTTTTTATTTTTTTTTTTTTTGTGGTTTGCTTTAATTAGATTGGTTCAGCTGGGCTTAAAATTAGATTGCTACCGATACAGCAGCAATCTATTCGCACAAAACACACGGCATTACAAAGCGTGTGTTTAAATGTAACTTTCTGTGGTACGTATATATATGCATGTAATCTAGGATCTTCTTTTCCAAAGGCTCTGATGTGTGTGTGTAGAAATATATATCCTTGTACATACATCTAGCCTATCACAACCTTTGGAAAAAGATCTTACTTGGATGTCAACAAGTGCTCTACATGCATATCATCTGACATTTCAATTTGAAGGAATCACTGCTGCAAAAAGATGCTTTCAGAGTTTCCAGGGACAGCTTCACATTATGTGCTCTGTGTTTGGATTCAGACAAAGCCCATTTCTGCCCATTTTAGAAATAAAATGCCAATGTCTGGCAGGCTTTCCTTTCCCTCTGCTGCGTTCTGGCCTTGCCTTTGCTGTGGAAACTGTTCTCAGCTTGATCAATTCACCATTTCACTTTGTCCTTTTCTCTAATGTTGCTTGCTGTGGGCATTTATGGGGAACTTGCTGCTTTGTAGTATCTGCTGGCCTAGATCTAAAAGGAAAATGATTTCCCAAGGCTATAAACAGCTGTCATATTTGTCCCAGGAGAAAGCCTCTTTCTCCTGGGATTGCCTCTTTCTCCTGGGATTGGAGGAAATGTACAGCTCCACTATCCCGCTTCAAGTCCCTTGGAAGTATGCTCAATGAAATGTACTGATGCTTTTTTCCCTGGGACATCCTGTTATATGTCTGTATGGTTATTATAGAGTTCATCCTAGGGACAAGCTGCGTGCTCTCACTGTCCATCTACTGGTGAAGCACCTCAATGCAACTGGAAAGTGCAGCTTGTGTAAATGACTGCTGGTCCTGATTTACTCTGGGTCCATCCCTGGAGGACAGTCAGTGCCGAATCAGAGGAGATGTTGGTCCATACCAGGTGGAACAGGGAAGGGGAACAAGTTATACTGGGCTCTAAGTTTTAGCTGTGCTGAATAACGCTGGAGTTATTCACATGCTTGCTGAACTGGGATCTGTCAACTAGCACCTTTTCCCCTAGGTGCATTACATCTGTTCATTAATTAAGCCTTAAACTGTGTCCTGATGTAAGGGGCATGAAAGAAATTCCTTCAAGCATGACTGAAATGCTGCAGCCACACATAACACTATTCAGTGGTTTGGACTAGAAGTGAAGAATGCCGCTATATGTAACCAATACTCTAACGATCATTTCTGAGGGCAGATTGCAAACCCGTGACATGTACTTTCGTCAGAAACTGGGTTTAGCATGACATTTGCCTCCTAAATGCAGAAAACTGCCTAGTCGAATGTACTGAAAAATACCTAACTGCTATTGTTTTCAATGGGAACTTGGTATTTTGGAAACCCACCTGGAAGTTGATGTTAGCCCTTAAGCACTTACATACTTCTTGGGCCCTTAAAGTCTGACAGAGACAAAGAGATTGACTATCATGGTAGGATGTGTGATAACCATGCTGATGGAAGGACAGTTGTAGGTATGCTGAAGTACTCTTTAGTAGGGCTGTGTGAAGCTTCAGTCCCTGTTTCTATTCGGCGGAGATGTGACCTGATTCGGTGGCTGAATCTCTGAATCTAAATCAAATCAGAGGACCCTTTAATCTCGCTGAATCGAATCAGAACCCTCCAAATTGATTTGGAGAGATTCAGAAAGATTTGGCGATTTGGACATAGACACAGCTTTAAGTGTTTTTTCTACATACCTCTAGATAGCAGGCAGCTCGTGAGTGCTGCGATGCTGGGGTGCATGGAGCATCCCACAGCAGCATGGGGGGGCGGGGGACTCCCCAGTGTGCTAAGCAGCAGACCCAGAAGCGCAGCAGAAGGAGTTCTGGTCTACTTCCAGGTCCTCTGGGGAGCACACGGGGGGGGACACCCCCCCCCATGCTCCTCTGGCTTGATGACTGATGCCTCCTCAGTGTGGGGGGCACCCAGGGTCCCCCCCTGCAGCCGATTCCTGAGCCAGGAGGGGTGCAATGGAGGGACCCGCATGCCCCCACGGCAGACCCAGAAGTGGACCAGAAAAACTTCTGGTCCACTTCTGGGTTCACTGCTGAGCACACAGGAGACCTCCCCGCACTCCCGTGGGACACCCCTTTTGCCTCAGCATCGCAGCGATTATGACAACAACTTTTAAAGCTGTGTCTGTGTCCGAATCACTGGTTCTCTGAATCAGCATCAAATCTCCAGATTCGGATTTGGCCAAATCGAATAAGGGACAGTAATCCGAATCAATGAATCAAATCACTGTCCCTGATTCACGCCAGCTCCGAATCGACTAGGGCCCGCTTCACACACTCCTATTCTTTACATCAGCATTTGAATTCTGAGATATTTAGCTAAACAAAATGTTGCACTCTTTGAGGCTCTCTCATTGTGTACACTCAGATATTGAATTTACTAGCTCCTAAAGGTGGTTTTATTCTGAATATTCACCTGTCCATGTGTACCACAATCATCATAAAAGTAGCTTGCTAATGATTTAATTCATCTATCTACTCTGACATTGGACATGCAGCACACTGAGTCATTTCATAAAGGTCAAAACCTGCTGTTTAATGCATTATTGAAACCTGGGTTTTATTTTTAAACTTTCCAGGAAGATAAAAATAGATTTTAATCCATTTTATTCTGTGTCACCAATAAAGAACAGACTTGAATTATGCATTGGATACAGTCTTTTTGAAGCAATTTCATCTAATGTACACATCAGTGTTAACTGAATCAACCTTTCCTATGTAAAAATAAAAGTTTGTACTTGATTCTTGATTGCTCCTTTGCTGCAAAGGCACCTGTAGTGTTGTAGCTCCACTGAAATGCAGCTGTTTCTTCACTAGCTTTTGAGATCCATGTGCTTTCATCCAAGGTTTGCAGGTGAAGAAGAACCTGAATGGTTGAAGTCTATGGAATAACACTGATTTGTCCTATATGTGTTGTTGGCCCTTTTGCTCCAAAACTCAGAATCTTATTTTGGAGGAAAATAACACTGTGTAGACTGGAGCATATCTTTAAAAAAGGAAACACTGTCCTGGTTTACTTCAAACTGGATGCCAGCTAAGCAGCCAGACACCTGGCCCACATGCACAAAACTGCAGGACTTTACCTTAGCAACTCACATCTGGCACTGAAACACATACAGACAAAAACAGGACTGGAATTAATGTGTGATGGAACTATGCAAACTTCAGAAGCTCATCAGTATGATATGGACCTCAAATACCCTTATCTTCATTATTAAGTTAACCTTGTGTCTGAAAACCTGAGCACCACACTTCAAGAGGGATGCAGAGAATCTGGAGAGGGCTCAGAGGAGGCCACTCGTATGATTAGTGGTCTCCATACAAGACCCTATGAGGGGAGGCTGAAGGATCTGGATCTCTTCAGCCTTCACAAGAGAAGGCTGAGAGGTGACCTTGCAGCCCCCAAAAGTTTATCAAGGGAGGACAACAGGGAATTGGAGATGCACTATTTACCAGGGCACCCCTAGGAGTAACTTGGAATAACAGGTACAAACTAGTGGATTCAGGTTAGACGCTGGGAAGAAATTTTCCACGGTAAGGGTGGCCAGAATCTGGACCAGGCTGCAAAGGGAGGCGGTACTCTCACCTAACTTGGAGGTCTTCAAGAGGAGGCTAGAGAGACACCTGGCTGGGTCGTCTGACCTCAGCGCTCTTTCCTGTCTGGGGCAGGGGGTCGGACATGATGATCCTTTGGGGTCCCTTCCGACTCTACAACCTATGAAACTGTGAACCTATTGTAACACCAGATGTTGAGCTCCTAAAACAAATACAATTACAATCCAGACCGAAAATAAAGATCCATTCGTGCTGCTGTAGTGAGTTGCATAGTTTCATAGTTTCTAGGGTCGGAAGGGACCTGAGCAGATCATCTAGTCCG
>NW_017728928.1:2931180-3039427 GCF_001723895.1 Crocodylus porosus
CCCTCGTCCAAGTCACTGACGAAGATGTTGAACAGTGCGGGCCCGAGGACCGAGCCCTGGGGGACCCCACTGCCCACATCCCTCCAGGTCGTTATCCAAGAGCCACATGGACATAAATGCCTGACTGACTACTGCTCATTTCAAGCTAAATTTTTCAAAAGTATTCCCCATTACCCTAGTTCCACACGCACTGAAAACGTGGTTGGGTACTTTTCAAAATCCTGTCCTATATACCCTGGAGTAAAGACCTAGTCAGGAAATGGTTTTTCAAGAAAAAGAAAAGCAACCCGATGCAACCCAACAAATCATTCCTATAGAAATTTATCTCTAAAATGTTTTGATTTGTGGGTTTCATTTTTTTTTCTACAAACACTCCAAAATTTTGATTTAAAGAGGATCATTTCCACACAGACTTACTGTTGAAAATCCCATCTTTTTGGGAAAATGTCCAAGACAGAATCTAAGCAATCAGTAGTTCATTATATAGTATTGCAACAAAATATCTGTCCCTTGTTTAGAAAAAGCCTCCATACCTCTATACCAGCCTTCCTCTAACTATGATCTGACTCTGCATGCCTTTTTGATTATGTGGATAGTCCCTTTACTTTCAGTAGAAGGTAGTCTTCTATTTGCTTTTAAAAATCCCATTAAGTATTGGAATGCAGCTTTTATAGCGCCTTAAAATCCCGGGGTCATTTGGCCACAAGTGTCTAAGGCCCTTTGAAAAAGGGACTTTGGCCAAGTCTGCTCAGTGGAGGTCTGCCAGCATGGCTATGTGTGGAAGTGGAAAGATCTCTGACTGTTTTAGCTGTGTTGGCAAAACTCTCTATGAAGCATGCAGCTCTATAGGCAAAGCTTAGCTTTGACTAACAAAGCTTGCCCTGCTGTACGAAGTGCAGCATCTATAGAGCTCATCTTTCTATGCTGCTTAAAGCCTCCAGGTATAAAAATTGCACCAGGCTCCTAAGTCACCAGGATTCTTGGAAACTTTTCCCATGCACAATACTATTATAATATCTCTACATACAGGGAACAACTATTTTGAACAAAGTCAGCTACTCTACACCCTGACCTTGAGTCTTCTTCAGCAACATGTCCCAATGGTTGCTAGAAAATAAGTTGCAATACAGAACATTACAGAGAGAGGCAAACATCTTGTTTCTCTTGGAAATTGTGTCCTGCATGGTGTTCTGCATTTTACCCTTTGATATCTATTTACAAATAGGCTTAAAATGGCAGGTAAGCAAAAATAGGATGAAAGGAACATTCCCAACCACCTGGCTTATGCACTCAATATCAAATTCATGTCTCTGGACTGCGGTAGAGCCTTGTGGGAAGGTGACAGGGGGCCTAATGCTTCATAGGATTAGAAAGAATGAAGGGCATCAATCCAGCTTTCCCCACAGAGGGCAGGTTACATCCACTGTTCCCATCAACTGCAATATGATTTTGTGTTGGATGGGGAAGTACACATGCTAACTGTCCAAAGACAGTGGTGGCTGGCAACTATTCAGAGTTAACACGATATTTTTGGAAAGAAATCCTGGAGCGGTCAATGGAAAAATGACAATCTAAGAACAGGGGCCACCGTTTCGAAGTAATCTGGAGAGATGTTTGTTTCTCAAATCACTTCTTGAGTCCATGAACTGTGAAAAAAAAGGTCTATCTTGGCAAGGCGGAGTTGCTGAAATGAGTCAGTTAGTTTGTAAGATATCAAAAATGAATGGTCCATTTTATTTCCAATGGCTTTATTTTAAATTGTAGAACCAGACGGGAGCGATACAGCTACAGTAAAATAATGTTCCATTCTGGCAAAGACTGAAAAAATGCAGACACATTTTAAAAACATTGCGACCTGAGCAGACCAATTGTGTCCGTCATACGCGCAATTCATGCTTCCCATCTTGAGGTCTTGTCTTAGCATCCTGGTGGTATTGAGGGGCTGATTTTTTGCTTGTTTTATACTGCCAAGCAAAAGGTGCAAGGCATGTCTGGTAGCACTTTTAATTGCACCATACTTTATAGTTAAGAGAGATTTCAGGCACAGAAGGCCCTTCCTGAAGTCTTGGAGAAAAAATAGGTATATATGATCCATGGGTCATGTCAGAAATATTCAGTAGAAGCAGGGGAGGAAAATCACACAATATTTAAAAAAAAGAAAAAAAAAAGTTTTTTCCCCCCGAATGGCAGAAGTTTCTGGTGTGTTATAGTGTTAATTGTCTCTAATTGAGTCTATGGGTGAACCCCTTGCTATAAAACGAGGACACACAATGGAAACAATACATCCAAGATGCTCAGAAGGAAAAGGCAGGCAGCATTTTTTTGCATCTTCCATTTAAAATCCCTAGGGGATCTCTCTGGGTGCCAGGTCCAAGAACATTTTAAAGTGCTGTGGGTACTCACTCACAAAAGAGAAAAGGGCCTTGATACGTCAAGCCATGTACTGGCTCTTGTTGCATCAAGGACCCTTTCTAGGGGGGACGAGGAGGCAGAAAAGCTTTTATAACTCAACACTGAGTGAAGGTGTCGTCATGTGTATGGGAAACGTCCCCGACCCATGGTCTGTTTCTATCAAGGATCAAGTATTTCAACCTCCCTGACATCACTGCCTGCCTACACATTTTCTACTCTCAGCTTTTGCCTGTATACATTTAACAAAACCATTTGATGTCAATACGTGCGTTGCACCTCAGGAAATGCTTCGCACCTAAAACGCTGAACCCTGAGTTCTGGCGCTTGTACACATGTGATTTCAACTTAGTGTCTGACCCTTGACCAGTGTGACTTTCTCTCTGTAAAACAGTTGATTAATACTCAAGCTACAGCAGTTCTGAGTTCCCAGAAGTGGTGTAATCTATCAGCATCCAATAAACCTAAGCAATCGCAGCTGGAGAAGATTAGGAACTGCCTGCTTTTGAGATGGCATAGACTTCAAACTGCTGTGCATTTCTCTGGTTCTTCGCACAGAAATCTATTATTTCAGCAGGAAAAATGTGAAGTTCCATTCTGGGACTCTTTGCAAAGGCAAAGAATATAATCAGGTTTATTCAGATGCACAAAGCTAGCATATATGTACTGATTGCTGTGTACATGCTAAATGGCCGAGAGCGGAAACCTATTATTCAAAGACTGACGAGAGAGAGCATGGTCAGCACAAAAAGCCCCAGAAAACAAAAAGAAAACCTGAAAGAAAAGCTTTTTCCAAGTGTCCTGTCTAACGAGCTGCAAGAGGGTGGGAGTAGAGCTCTGTTCTCAGCTGACTGCAAAATTCTCAAGGAAAAAACATCTTTCCTGTTGACATTTTTTCATATTTCTTCATAGCACAGATTTGAATGGGAAAATCTAAGAAAGGGCTGTTCAGCTCTTTTGTTGTTTGTTATTAGCTGAAACACTGACAAGTTTATGGATGGGCATGTTCAGGGCTTTCATTCAGAGCAGCTGGTAAGCACATGCTTAGGCTGTGTCGTCTGGAAAAGAATACTGTGTTCAAACATGAATATTCACTCAAACATGATTTCTGGATAGTATGGATGAGGACAGAGTAGCTGGACATAGTTTACCTTAGATTAGCCTTTGTGTTTTGCCTCTGCCTCCAGTTCAGGAACATATAGTTTCAAACTGGTTTTACTAGGGAAAAAATGTTTTAGAAAATGTGTTAAAGATGGAAGTTATACATAAAACGGTATAAGTGATCAGAAACCAGTTCAAATCTGTGACACAGCAGAAGTTCAGTGCACATAAACCTCTTTCAAAATGGCCAAAACTAGTTTAAGATAAACCTGGATGGATGTAGTTAAATCGGTTTATTGAACTTCTGTCCCTGATCCCCTCCGGATTCAAGTTAATCCACATTTTCCCAGCATCTCAGGATGCTTTGCAAACCCCCCACAAACCTTGGCCCACGGGTGGGTAGGCTAGTCGTGGCCCAAGTCGTGGCTCTAGCATGCTCTAGTGCCCCCGGCACCTGCCTTGGGCACTGCAGGCACGTGGCTGCATTTCTGGAATCAGAGGGCCTTTGCACATGCCACAAAAGCAGCTTAAATGCCCTTTTGCACCACTTCAATGGTGTGACTGTTTACACTGTCAGCAGCATATTGCACGTTAAATGACTTTGGGACACAGCAAAATAAAGCACGACCACGACGTGTTAGTTTGCTGCCTTACAGCCACGGAGGGGAGCACTGGGCCCTGTGCAGCTCAGGGGCCGTGCAGGCAGCTTCAACGAAGGGGAGGGAAAAAGTGGCAAACCTGATCTTTCTTTTTTTCCCCTCCCTGGAGCCTGCTTGCCTGAGCTGCATGGGGGCCCAGTGCATCCCTCTGTGACTACCTTTTATCATTTTGATTAGGTAACCGCTCAATTTGTGTAGGCCCAAACAAGCTTTCAGTAATAAACACACTCTTTGGGTAAGTACAGACAGTAAAAAAAAAAAAATTGATTCAGTCTTTGCAGGGTAGCTATGTAGATTGGGCGGGAGGGCAGTGCTTCCCTCTTTGACTGTGGTGCCCCCCGGGACCGCCCAGGCCTGGGGGGGTGCCGCCATGGAGAGAAGCACCACCTTCCCCCCCCCAGCAGCTCAGGGACTGCTTAGCCCGCTGGCAGCTCACCCTCCCTCTTTCCCCTGCTCCCCCCTGCCACCAGAGAGGCAGGTAAAGACTGGGCCTGACCCTTGCGTACACACCACAGGAGTTTACTATGCCCTGAATGGAAGTGGTATTTTTAAAAACCCACCACTTCAATTTAGGAAGTATTAAACCAAAGTAAACTCCCGTGGCATGTACAAGCAGCCAAACGTGATCCATTCAATCTACATAGCTTTGACTAAACCACAAAGACTGAATCGATTTTTGACTGTCTGTACTTACCCAAAGAGCGTGTTTATTTACTGAAAGCTTGTTTAGGCCTACACAAATTGAGCAGTTACCCAATCAAAAAGAGAATTTAATCTGAACATAAGGTTACCTTATTTGCATGCATGCCTGCAGGTGTTTTATGCATGAGCATGCATGTAAAAGTGGACCTCAACCTGTTGGCTAGACTGCAGATTATTAGCCTTGTAATGACAAATGAAAGTAGAAGATCTAAAAAAGAGCTGCTTAAAATCAGCCTTCCAGGGATTTTTTAATAGATTATTATTTTTATTGATGCCTTTTTCCTTTCCAATATGACTGACATGGGTAATTCCCCAGCCAAAAACTGCCTGTTAATCTCTGCTAACAGGTGTTTTCCAGGCATGTAACTCTGCTTTGGGGGCTCTTAGACTCATCACTGCTCCTTAAAAAACAGGGTTAACATTTTTCTTATCTTCCTGCCTAATAGTAGACATCTAAACCTAGTTCATGTACCACATGCTAGGACAGAACATGAATGGAGTTGGCTGATAAAACTAAGCTAACTTTCTGTTAAGAGAATTATTTACACAAGTGCTGCAGCTGCAGGCAGCCTTTGAAATAAATGCACCAAGTACCTTCTGGATAACCCCCTCCAAACTTTTCCATTCTGCAATCTGTCCTCTCTTTTTAAAGTTCAATTCAAGGTGTTATATTTTCACATTAAACGTCTGTAATTTTTGTGCATCTTGGGCAACTGCCTGTTGACTCTGTGATTTCATAGTTTACTACTACACCACTCCCCCATAAAGACAACCCTCCCATTGTGTTTCTTGATACTCTCCATTTTCTTTTTGGTGGACCTCAGCAATATACCCATCACAGGAATCAGAATCTAAGCTTTCCCATTCAGTAGTTTGGAGGGTATATTATTTGATCTAATATTGCTCGGTATAGATCCCTTTCTTTCAGAGATCTCTGCCCAGAAACACTTGCAATTACAAGGAACAGTCTTATATTTAGCACTCTAATGCTTTAACTGTATAAAATGGTATCTGTTAATTAATTCTTGCAGCACATTTAGTAAATAGAGCCATAACACTGTGTCCATTTGGCAAACTAAGTGCGAAACATTCAAAAAAAGGAGTGTTGTGGATTGACCGAGGCTAATATTCAAGTTGTTAGAATTCAAGTAAAATGGATTTCAGGACTGAGTTTTGCTCATTAGATCAAGCTACACAGCCCTGATAAAATCCACAGGGGAAAGGAAATTGTTCATCACTTAACAGGGGGTCTGGGTGATGGAAGAGGAAACTTAGCACTGATGGAAAAAATAACTGCCAGGTGGCAGATAAGTGAACAAAAACATATGCCAACAGGCCAGGGCAGCTGCAGTACTACATCCAATGGCAAGTGTGAAAAGCTAAGCTGTAAAATATATATACACATGGGATAAGGTCAGGCTATTCCTACTTCTCACCCAAGCGTTTCAGTGACCCCTATAATGCTGCAGCAGAATAGCAGCCAGCTCTTCTTCTGCTGTGAGCCATGAAAAGGCCCTTTTGCTGCTTGTAAAATGTGAACAGAAGTAGGAACGGGTGACCTCATTTGGTTCAAATAAGGGCTGACCTGAACCTTCGGTCCCTGCTCTTCGGCCTCTAGAACAATTCAGCTCTTTATGTCTAAGAGATTTCTAGTCATGGCATAACCTAGATGAGAAATATAATGTTGACATAATCACAGCAGCCAGATTGCTGTGGTCGATTCTGCGTCTCGCTTCTGGTTGCAACCAGAAGCAAAAGTGACAACAAGGCAGGAAAGATCGTGTCAAGATATCCCCAGCTCCAGTGGAAATGGGGAGTCAGCATGAATCATATGAGCATGCAAGACGGCATGATCATATGAGATATGCAGTGGATTATTCCTATAAATGGAAGTTAAACAACTAAGCTGCCGTGGATCTCTTAGAGACACTAACTACTGTTCAAACCATACATGAGCTATCTTCACCGCCTCAAATTTTTATTTTTGTCTCTTCCTAAGTGTTCTCAAGAAGGACTTGAAACTACTGGTACCTTAGAGTCACGCTGCTAACTATACTCGAGCAGCACTTTTGCCCACCCAAAGCTTATATCATCCTTCCATAGTAGATTAATACCGTTCACCATCATCTTTCTCTTCCTGAAGTGAAGCATCATGGTCAAGCTCCCCTTGCTGTATACTCTTTCCATACAAAGGAATTTTTCCTGTGTCTGGGGAACAGTCTCTTGCTGCAGATGGTTTTTTTTCTTGCAGCACTTTCTAAGAAACAAAATGCCACGACCCTGCCATGGGACTCCTCTAGTCTTCCCAGTGGTTTAAACAGGAGCTTCGTTATAGCTCTAGTTGTTTAAAAAAAAACACACTGCAGCAAGCAAAGGAGACTCTCCATGGATGCCCCATTGTTCATCTCCTCTAGCCCAAATTTCTTTTGTCTCTCTGAGTCACCCATTCTGTCTTTCAACAACTGGAATAAGCATCTTGCTTCTTGATCTCTTCTAGAGATGATAGAAAATATGTTGTCCTGAGGCTTTGGTCAAACTATTTCTCTGGGATGATCCTATCTGAATGGGGAAGATTAATGTTGATACTTTCTTCTGATTGTTTTGTAGATTCCTCCATATAGGCTGCGTGATATGTGATAGTACCATTGTCCATCTTTGATTGGCTTATGCACCTTGAGCCTTGACATTATACAAGCATAATTAATAGTTCCCAACAAATGTCATTAATTTAAAACAAACAAACAAAAGTCATTTTCCCTCATCATCAAGGGTTTCAGTGCTTTGGATGCAACTACCTACCATAATACTATACATTTAATGTATGGTCAAGTAATGTCAGTTTAGCTTGAAAGGATAGTGAAGGGTTGGGTCTTAATGAATCAACCCTCTCTTCTTTGTGCACCTCTTCTACAGTCAGTTTTGCTTGCATAAGAATCAAGGAGCAAGCCAGTTAATGGACAAAAACGCCCATTTACTGCAATGTTCTTTGGATTAGGCCCTGCACAGTGCTGCCCTTAATGTATTCCTATTGTCCATTGAGTAAACACACATCTGGACCAAATACTTATGCCAGGTTTTCCAAAGGGTTTCCTTTCCTCAAGGATGTCAGAAGGTTTTTCCATAGTGAGGCTATTAGCGGTCTTGAAAGCAAATACAGCAGAGCGCTGAACAGGGCACGGTGATGCTGTTGATCAAAGATTAGAAAAGGAACTGTGTCACCTACCGCTCTTTGGAACAACAACTGCTGTTTCCAGCTGTTGAATCAGGAGTAGCCTGTCCTTCACAGCAGATGTAGTTGCTCTGATTCCAAATCCTATATTATAATTTAGGGGGAGTTGCTTTGTCTGTATGCCAAAAAAGTAGCTCATCTTCCAAGGTCTCAACTTAGCAAAACTTTTAAGCATGCTCTTAAGTATATCTCGTTCATCATACTTAACTACAACCTTAAGAGACAAGCTTGATCAATAGTGCCAATTGAGAAAACACTTCCTTAAGTGTTTAAAGTTTAAATTAAATTGTAAGCTAAATTTAAGTCAGTACTTTCCTTTAAAAGGCAACAACAACTAAATCGTGGCAAATGTGAATGTTATGACCTTTTAAAAAAATTATTCTTTATGGCTATCAAAGTTCAGAGTGCCAATTTCAATATGTGACAAACTTTCCTCTTCATTATGCACACTGAATTTATCTTTATAATGCAAAAAGCAAATCTGAAAATGATTTAGATTTCTTCGCTAGTCTGCTGTCACTTAATATATGATAATCAACTCAAAGACTGTAACCCTCTGTAAGAAAAACCTACAATTCAGCCTTAATGATATCAATTGTTCCACTGTCATTTGTAAAGATCTTCAAGATCTTTTAACATGTATTAATGTCTCCTGTTTATGGAGATCAGAACATCTGTTTTTTTATAGACAATTGTATTATAATGAGTGCAATGGCATCACCTTTTAAAAAAAATACTGCATGTACTAGCATCCATTTTTCATTTTATCATGGTTGTATTTCTTTTTTTGTCAAAAAATGTGAAATCAGTTTTGCCTGGAGCCTTAATTAAGGCAAAGAACACAATGTTTGTCCTTGTCCATTATAAAAATATGGTACAAGCCGAAGAAAAATAATGTGTCTATGGAATGAAAAATCAGGAAAACGTAGCCTGTTTTATAGTGGACACATGCGGCTAGTTATATAGCAAGAAAAATATTCCGCAAATGGATGTTAGGTAAGAATAGCACAGATCTATTGATTTGTGTGATATTCAACCATAATGTTAATGAATAGGAATCTACATAAATAGCAGAGAAACAAAACAATTTTTGCATAAGTAGCAAATTCTGTAAATATTTCCTGGATGTGCTCATATGTACTATACAACAAAGTAAATTATATGTAGAGTTGTACAAAAAGGTTAGAAACACTAATATATGTTTATCTTAATAAAAACAACCCCTTAACATAGGCAGAAGGGGGAGGAAGAATGAGAGGGCGGCTGCCATGATGTGTGTAGCTGGAGGCAGGCAGAGTGGCCCTCAGCGAGGCGATTGCTGCCCTTCGTGCCCCCTACCAGCCAGCGCCTTTCCAACTCTTACCCCCAGGCAGGCTGCAAGGCTGGGCTCATTGGCAGCAAGGACCACTGGTTCCCACTGGGGAGCCAGCATTTTATTTTTTTTTTAAGTTGATTTTGCAGACAATCCCGTATTTCATGAAATCCATGCAATCGCGAATTGAGTAGACCCCTATTAATGCAGATCCTGTACTCGATTTAGCTCTTGGAAGATCTTCATCTTGCAGACTGCTGAATCTTAGCCACAAAATCAGCTGCACACTCTGAGCAAGATGCTCAAAAGTGTTGCTTAGGGATCTCTGTCTTCAAGAACATGCATTGCCGTTGAGGGTCTCTTGCAGGGCTCGTTCCCCCCGCTAGGAGATACTTGGTGTTCCCTAAGGGCAGATCCTGTGCCTATAAAATGGAGACCTTCTTGATATCAAAGGATATCTCTCTCAATTCTCCCATGTATCACTTGATACAAATGGGGCTGGTATATAATGTCTTAGAAAACTTCCCTGGCCTTCACAAATGAGATATAAAAGGAGTAGATTTGAGCAACAAATACGAGGTTGGCTCCCTGGAGCACACCAGCATTTGTAGTCCTTCCACCACATACAGATGGACTGACATCAATGAGTCTAGCCCCCAGTACACAGTTTAAAGTGTTGTGGAGTATCCCCAGTTCCCACAGCTTTTACAAAGGGTTTGTGAACTGTCAGCATCTTTAAACTCAAGTCTGGAAAGTCTGGGAGTGCAGTAACCCGCCACGATCCCATCCTTACAATGACAAGAGCAGCAAGCAAATGCATGGACATCTCCAAACAAGTAGCTGACATGCTGTACAGCAAGGTCCTTTCCCAGCAACTGGCTAAGGAAAGGGTCATTGTTCAAGTCTCCTGAATCATGCGGTTTATTATTAGTGCACTGTTGTTGGGGCTAGTTCAGAATTTCCAGTGCACCAAATGGTAATTTTAGTCAGCACTGTCAGAAAGAAGCCCACCGATAAACTATTTCAGTGTTAAACACATCAACAGTTGCTAATACAATACTTTACAAGGCTCAATAAGTTATGGAGTTAAGCTATCTGGTGGTAAAACAAAACCAAACACAATATTTAGACTTCAAGGGTGAGCTTGGAGCACATGAAAAGTTTGCTTCATTTTCCATGGAGAGAAATCTTTTAATGCTGTAATTATCAGGTGGCAGTTGTTGCAGTTGCAGAAATGTAAATGTCACAGTGATGAATAAGTGTAGTAAGACTAAGCATTAAGATCTGACCCAGAGGCATTGCTGGCTCCATTTATATTTTACTTGAAGTCTTGCACTTGTAGGAAAGCAAATGTTATAGTTAGGGAAAGATGTACAAAGTAGGCTGTGAATTGAGAACAGGGCTTGCGTAGGCAAGGTAGAAATAAAGGACAGAAATATCCACAGGAAAATTTGGAAAGTGTCACACTTAACAAACCTGCTTGCATTTCTGGGTACAAGACTTCTTCAATTTCTGCTCTTCACCATTTAAGTCTGAAATTCAGCCATCCAGACTAGAATATAGTCCTGTGTCTGATATCATTGTGTTTGGGAAACAGAACAACTTGACATACCACTTGCTATATGTTTATATGAGTTTAAAAGGTAAATAGATAAGCAAATAGGTATACATGTCTAGGCTACTTGTCACAGAGTTTAAAACAAAACAGATTTGGCTGGTGGGACTATGCAGGGCCACAGTGCTGTGGTATTAACGTAGGAGAATATGGCAAGAAACTTTCTGCAAAGTGGCTATCTTCAAGCCAGCTGCCACAATTCAGGCCTGACCTAAAGCTCATTACGTCGATAGAGCCCTTCCACTGAATTAACTCATCTTTGGATTTTTATTATTATTAATTAATCCTCCGCAGCACATTTGAGTCACTCCTTTATTTTAATTGTGCTGCTAGAATTGGGCTCCAATTCTGATGGCTCTAATGATTTCCAATGCTCGTGAAGAGACATTGGAGCATCATCAGTTAAAATTGCTTTGGATCATGCTGTACAGTACATAACAAATCTTGCGAGCTTAAAAACAAATCACTGGCATTTCTCTTCCAGCCATCACTGGAGAGTGATTTGGACTAGACACGATCCCTGCCAAACTCAAAGCTACAGAGCCTTACTGTTTTGGCGAAGAGTACAAACAATTTCCATTGTGCTGCTCAGGCAAAAAGTATATACAAAGCTGTCGAAACTTGCACTTTTATGTGCTTTCATTTGGCACAGGAAAAATGTAATCATTAAACAAATCTGTTTATCTAATAGAGCAACTTTGATGTGTTCTAGCAAGTGAAAGTCACCATTAGTGTGTCCATCGCTTCAAAAGTGTGAACCGGCTCCCTTGAAACAAAGAAGAGAAAGCTAACGCTGGGGAACGCAGCCTGCCAATGGCAGGGATGTTTTATAGCCTTTCGATTGCTTCCAGTGTCTTTGAAAGAACTCCTTATTCTACATTGTCCTTCATCCTAATCTATCTCTTGGATTCATCCTCTGATATATGTGTGTAAAAGGTCTTCTTGTTTCACTGAATGTGAATCCGCGTCTGAATCTGTGTCGCTCTTTATTCTAAACTCTCAAGCTGCCCTCCTCGCGGGCTTCAAATGCACCATAATGCTGGCCACAAAGAGAAGATAGGGAGCCAGACTCAGATGTGGGTGATGTGGGCTGTCATCCTGCCCCTGCCACCGGCCTGCTGGACACATGCATTTATATCTCTGGGCCTCTGTTTCCCCCTATGCAGAATGGCAAGGATGATACTGACTTTGAGAGCTATCTTCCTTTCCTTTTTTCGTGTCCTCATGACAAAGAATTTGGCAGAGTTTGCAGATTTGTTGAGATCTGCAGGGCCAAATTGTAAGCACCGTGGCCTAGATCTGTGGCTGAAAAGGCCCATATACAAGGCACGGATCTTGCCTTTGCAGATCTTCTAGATCTCAGCTAAAACTAGGACCCCTTTGGTTAAGACGCTGTCCATTCATGCCCATAGCAAGGACAGCCCCCATGCCAAACAGCTTACCATCTAAATGGACCAGACAACTGAAGGGATGTATTGTCCTGCTTTCACAAATACAGAGTTGAGATGCAGAAGGGTCAAGTGACTTGCCAGTAATTACAAAGGAACCATGTGACAGGGCCAGGAGTCAAAATCTCTTTGAGACCTAGTCCAGGACTTCAACCGCAAGGCAGTTATTAATAAGTCATTTGTAGATTTGAACAAGCACGTAGCATTTCCCATGAATATTTTTTCTTCCGTTCAGTGAGATTCCTTCAGCCATGTCCACGTGCCTCTCTGGAGTTGTCGACTGGCAATCCTTCTGCTCAGTAACATTTACTAGAATGAACATTTGTGGCTCTTGCGTTTCCAAGTGAGTTTCAATACTGGCACCAAACTCCTCTTACAATAACTGAGTGACCAGAGAAAATACCAAGGGGTAAACCTTGGCCCCTTTGAAGCTGATGGGGTGAAGGCTTCACCCTACAAATATGTCATGAGCTTTTCAGAACTAAGGGGTCACACTAAGGGGTCTTTTCCAAACAAGGGGATCTCCTAGTTACAGTAGGCCAAACTCATTATGCGCAACCCTACCCCTGGCCTTTGTAGGCTCCTTGTGTCACCCTCATGTGTCCCTTGTTCCAGAGATTCCCTGCAAACCCCCCCAATCCCTCCCCATGCCAGGGGTTTGTGCATCTCACTGTCTCTCACTCCACTTCTTTTACCCATACTAAGTTCCTCTATTTCCCCGTCCCACACTTCAAAGACTCACTCATTCGCCTTCCCCCATGCTTCTTCTTATAGACCCTTGGCAGGCCTTCTTGAGCTGCTGTGTTTGGGTTCAGCCCCTTGAAATGAGTAGACTGCAGACAAGAGAGGGCACATTTCCTGGGCATACATGCTTTTTTTGTTTTTGGGGGGGAGGTTTCCTTCTTTTTTTGCATTTTTTTGCATTTTTCCTGGGCCATCTTTGATCTTCCAACCCATTTCTAGTACCTCAGATTCACCTAATAACCTAAAGCTCGATGAATCCCAGAGCACCAATTATCTGGACATTCTGGGCTAGATCTTACTTCAACTGTTAGGCTCCTAAACATGATCCTATTCCACCCTGAAAATCCATGAGTGCATCTATTTTTGTAACAGTGTCATCTTAGCCTTCAAACTAAGTCACAACAAAGCAGGAACCAACTTCCTAGGGAAGTGGTCCTCGCTCCTACCTTGGGTAAATTCAAAAAGAGGTTGGATGAATGCCTGTCTGGGGTCGTGTGATCCCAGAGTGTGCTCCGGCCAGTGGCGGGGGGTCAGACAAGATGACCTATTCAGGTCCCTCCTGACCCCTAACTACTATGAAACTATGAAATAGGAAGAGGAAAACGACCTGCCTACCTTTTGTCTTAACAGGATCTGGGGGACTTGAGTGAGGGGGTATAGGATCTCACTTACATACCCAATACATGGAGTAGGATCTGGGCTCCTGGATTTACAATTCACCTCTCTAGGGGCAAGTAAGGTTTGGTTTTGATAAATTGGCCATCTCAAAAAATATTTTGGGAGAAACTGGCATTTTTACATTTCCAAACAGAGAAGTCCATCTTTTGTCTCAAAACACCTTCATTCCTAAACCTTAAGCTTATGCTTATTAAAAAATAAAAGTGGTGGAAAACTAAACCACACTCTTGGTCCCACTATTGTTGCTATTCTGAAAGGTATCAATAGATTCTTTCATCTCCAAGCACTTCAGCTTTGACTGAATTTTATATTTCTGCTTCCCAGATGTCCCTGATTTCAAACTTTTGGAACCGATGGGGCATGGTTTTTAACAGTTATCTAGTAACCTCCAAACATGGGTTTTCTTTCATTTGGGGAGCTGGGCCCTGCAAGCTCAGATACCTAAACATCAAGCTGATATTTAGAGAAAAATATGCAAAAATGCCTAGAACTTCTGGTTTTCTTTCCCAACATGCCCTTCAATGAGACTTAGGTGCCTAATAGGCAATTTTTAAAGGTATGTCAGTACCTAGTGGGATTTTCAAAAACATCTATATACCTAACTTGCATAGACTTTCAGCTAGGGGTGTCATTTTCTTAAATGCCTATAGGGATTCTCAAAAGTATCTAAGCAGATTAGACCTAAGTCCTGTGTAGAGGCCCTAACTTAGGCAAAAACATATTAACATTTTAATCATAATTATAACCAATCCCTTTAGAGACAACAGTAAGCTTACAAATAGAGACAGCAAAAGACATCCCATTTCCAAATGGACCTCTTGCAAGCTACTGGTCCCCCGGGTCCGTCAATACTGCCCATCAATTGCATAAAGTATAAATTATCTGGCAAATTATAAATCACATACTGATTATTGCCTAGAGAGGATATTGCAATCCCCTTTCCAAAAACGCAAACAATCATCAGGGTCAAGGCAATGAAATGAGGCCTAACGTCCTTTTTGAAAATGCCACATGGCAGATTGTCAGTGTTGCAGTTTCAGAATGACTCGATCTGCCTTGTGTAACTCTCCCTTATTCAGAAGTCAAGAATCCCAGCAATCCACTTTCTCTCTCATCTTATTTGTGAATTGCAGCTGTCAAACGATCTTTCCCCATTGGAGCTATAACCATACACCGCATTGCCTAGCCAGTCCATTAACATTTAGTGTTTCATGCCATCCCCAAAGCTGTTGTCCATTAGCAGTTTCTACAGCTCCAGGGTTTTGCAACACACCGGTCTAAATAATGATTCAGGGAAAAGCAGCATAATCATGTGCTGACATTTTGAGTTATTTTATAAGCCACTTTTATCTTGGACACCCTTTTCTCTCCATCCAGCATCTGCTTTTTACTTTAAACCCAGTCCTCATAGATTCATAGATGTTAGGGGCTGGAAGGGACCTTGGAAGAGCGAGTCCAGCCTCCCACACCGGGCAGGAAAGACAAGTGGGGTGAGGTGACCCCAGGGAGGGGATCGTCCTGTCTCCTCTTGAAGATTTCCAGGGTAGGCGATTGTACCACCCCTGAAGGGAGCTTATTCCACAGTCTGAACACACTAACTTTGAAGAAGTTTTTCTTAATGTTGAGCCTGAAATGGTCTTCTAGGAGTTTATAACCATTACTCCTAGTTTCCCCCAAGGGTGCCCTGGTCAACAGTTGCTCACTGAGCCCTTGATGTACTCCCCTGATGTAGCAGTAAGCTGCTATCAAGTCCCCTCTCAGCTTGCTCTTTTTCAGGTTGAAGAGTCCCAGGTCTTTCAGCCTTTCCTGATATGGCTTGTCATGCCAGTCTCTGATCACATGAGTAGCTCTTCTCTGACCTCTCCCAAGCTTTACCACATGCTTGTTAAAGTGCAATGCCCAGAACTGGACGCAGTCCTCCAGCTGCGGTCTCACCAGTGCCGAGTAGAGCAGAATCACCTCCTTGGTTTTGGTGCAGATGCAAAGTATTATTTGCCCTGTTAGCTACAGCATTGCACTGATGGCTCATATTCATCTAGTGATCTATTATTATTATACTCATAAAGTGATCTATTATTATCAAATTGCAACTCTAGAGATACCCTTCATCCATCTCAATTACAGTGCAATGGATCTGCCTTATTATAGCCAATGGGCCAATCTCTCGGATCACAGGTAAAGAGACTTCAGCATGTAGCAGCTGGTCACCAGCTGTTTTTACACTCTTCCAGAAACTGCTCCTAGAATGAACCACACACACTCTTCACATTTATTGGTAGGGTTTGGGTTTTTTTAATTAAAAATAATATACAGTATGCTAAAGATATTATGTCCAATAGTGGTTTGCACCCTGTAACAAACCAGGGCTGCCACCTCCAGAGACATCCTGTTGCAACTGAACTTGGGCCCTTCTAGATGTAAAACTATGAGTATCTACTACGTCAGCTGAATCATCAGGCCTAGTGGTGCCGTGACAGTAGCAACCTCATAAATCACAATATGATCTACCACAGCTTCAGAGACCCACAGCCATCCGATTCCCTTTGTAGGAGGACTCCTCCAGGAAAGCAAGGCCCATCCAAATCACTTTAATTGCATTACTCACAGATACCTGTGGGATAAGAAGCATTTTTCTGGGGTCTCCCAATGGAACATATTTCATGGCAACCTGGAGGGCTGGCAGGAAGGGAGCCCATGAAATAAATTCTCTTTTATGAAGTGGTTTGCAAATGGGAATGCCGGAGAAACCAAGTTCCTAAAGAATTTAGTAAGAACACTGTTGTAGGCTTCAGTGCCTGGAGCTATTCCTGCAGGGGACTGACAAATTATTTTTTTAGGTGTGGATGATAGCCGTGTGTTGAGTTCCATGGTTTCTCTTTGCAGGAGGCCCATGCAAACATTTCCTTTGTTTCCTTCTCTGTGGATTTGGAGCTGAATTTCTCTTTGACTTTTGGATTCCAATGAAACCTATCCTAAACCACTAATTTGCACCTGGCTTCTTAACAACACCATGCAAAACAGCAAATGCCATGCCATTGCAACACCAAATTATAAACTGGCCTAGGGCCATTGGAAAGCTTTAAAAACCTAATATGTTTTCATTGAACCTAGTGTGTGTTTCAAATTTGCCACAAAGCACAAAGCCAGTCAAAGGTTCAGACAGTTTGGATCGGGTTTTCATATGCATCCTAACATGTGAGGCCCGAGGAGCTTATCAGGTCTTGAGGCTGACTTGTAAATCTACAAATTGAGTGTGCAGTCCAGGAGTCAGTTGAAGTTATAAGTGGTTTCCTCTGGGAATCAGAAACCCAATAATGTACTCCCATCTTGAGTATGAAGTAAAAATAAGACAAAGTAATTTAGCAGATCTTCTGCTTCCCTGTGATTCTGTTTTAAATCTCTCTCCAGAAAGGTTAGGGAGTCAAAAAAGGCACTCATGTCAGTGTATTAGTGGAAACTCTGAAGCAGTGGAAAATTATTTCTCCATTTCTTGTCAGTGATATTTGCAATTTGCCAATTCACTGACATTTTCGACAATTACTATATACATGCCAGTAAATACCAAACACCAAAAGTTGGATGCAAAATAAGAGATGAGAATAGTAAAGTCATGGATATTTTAATTCCCAAACCAGTTCTGTTACCTTTAAATGAGTGTGATCACTATAGGTGCAGATGAGTGACTTTGGTTGGTTAAGGATATACAGACCCCTGTCTTGTCAAGCTATAGAAGATATAGAATTTGAACTCAGTCTTATAAAAAAGCATCTGTCCAAAACCATACAGTTCTGTTTATAGTTATGCATGTCAGGCCAAAACCACTGCAACTTCAAAAAGGGTTTTCAGAAGAAATAAATAGAACTCTCATTCATTCATTCCAGAAATTAAATTTAAAAATAATTAAGTAAATTGGGGGAAAAAAGGAATTATTTTTGCATTGTTATATGTTCATAGTTTCCAGTGTTTAGATGTTAAAATTATGTTCGTATCTCCTACTGGCTGTCTAAGGAAAGAATAGACATGGGGGGAGGGGGGAGTCCAAAGGGGATTTAATTAAAGTATTAGAAGTTATGAGGGGTACAGCTGTTTGATCAGTTCTGTGCCCCTCAGGGGACAGTGAAAGGGTCAAGATTAATGCCTAATACATTTAAAGCATGCCAAAGGGAAACTATCATACATGTTTAGGCAGCCTGTGGAATTAATTATTACAGGAGTCCAAAGGAGTAAATAGTCTCTCTAAATTTTAAAGGGCTGGATTATTCTATGCACAATAATAGCCAGGGTTGGGCTGAGGCAGTGATATTTAGATCTAGATATGATTCATTCTTACATTGTATTTTATAAGGTCATTTGATGCCTGGAGAATATCTATTTAGCTCTCATCTTATCTATTTGCGCCTCACAGAAGTAGAGTTGGATTCAGAATTGAAGCAATGCAGGCTCTAGAAACGTTTAGGTGCAAAATTTGAGTTGAGTCCATTATGCCAGTGCAGCCAAGTCCACTTCTACATTTCAGTTGCAAAGTTCCACCAAAGTTTTGCATCTCTCCAGAACTGGGGTTTAGTTCCTCTGGCCTTGAAATGCATAAAGCAGAGGTGTAAGAAAATGCTTTCCATCTAGGAAAAGTAGTCAAAATGGACAAAGAGCCTACAAAAATGTCCATGTTGAAGATAATGATGTTGTTGTCTTCTATTATTGATGACCTTGCAGTCACTGGAGCTCATGAAACCCAAATGAATAGAACTGTGCAGATGGAATGAAGGAAAAAAATAGCCAAATAAATTTTCTATATGATATAGAAATTAAACCTACCCTAACTGTTCTGTAATGAGCTGAATTCCTCTTTCCTGGTCATACACAAAACTGCTTAAGACCAGTAGGTATAGAAGAATTCAGGATCAATGGTTGGGCCAGCATAATAATGTCCAGACACTGTCTCTAAGGTTATATCCACCCTGAAGTTTACAGTATAGTATGCAGATACTCAAGCTACCAAGGGTACCCAAAGCAGTCTAGCCACACTAGCACAGTGGTTCCCACGTAGAACTCAGCGTTGCCACCCTGTAGTCTTTCTACCACACAAATTAGCTCATGCAAGGCTATAGACCTTGGTCTGGTCTCTGTCACACAGACCCTCTTTCCTAGTGTCTTTTCTGAGGATGTGGGACCCTGTGGTCTAGCTGCCCTATACCCTAGGACCTGTGCTGATACCTCATGTCCTTCTACCCTCCCTAGTGCTCTGCCCTCTTGGGTGCTCCAGCTTACAGTCCTATTCAAAAACCAAGTTGTAGTTAAAGTAACACATGGACTTTGCAAAGGAATAGCTTAATTATATGCACTTCATTCCTAGAAGAATATGGCACATGCAAGCCAAAAGATTACAAATATCTGCAGGAAAGGACTTCCCCCTCATTTGTTCCCTTCTATTGAGAATGTCCTTTGAAACCTAGTACAGGTTTCCCTTGCTTTATACTGTATGTGCGTTCCTGGAAAATAGGGCATAACTCAAATTCACATAAAGGGAACCCACTTTACGAAGTAACGAATAGGGATACGTTCCAAGACCTCGGTGTTACTGACGTGGTGTCACGTCGCTGCTGGGGCAGCTGCAGCTCCAGAAGCATGGGCACCAGCTGCCCTGAGTGGTGACCATGGGTGCTGCTGCTGGGCACCTTCATGGCTCACAGCTCCTGGGGCGCCGTGCTGATGGGCCCGGACCAAGCTGGGCTGCACAGGCCACTCGGCTCAGCCCCCCCAAATAACTTTTTCTTCCTCTGCCTATGGCATCACTCCCACAATGCACTTCACAAAGCAGCTGACTGTGGGTTTCCACCACATCGATCTCACAAGAGTGAATTTACCTTGCATATAACTAATTTTTGGTATAAAAAGTGTCATTGCATAAGAGTGAATTCATACATACAGAACCCGTAGCGGCAGCAGCAGCAGTTGGGCTTGATAGGTCCTCAGGTGACTGAGGAGCCTGATTCTGGATACACATATTCTTCAGCAATGGGAGCATGTTGTTGCATAGGGGAGTGAGATTCGCATCCCCGGGTTGGTCTCCTTCTCCTTCCTCCGCCACCGCCATTCTGCCTTGGTATCGAGTCGTTGGGCCTCGAAGTGGTTAGCGCAACACCACCCGGTCCACAAACGCGCACACCAGTCAGCAGCTTTCTCCTCCCAGCTATTGATGTTGATGCCTCCATGCTTGAAGGCAACGTTGAGTGTGTCTTTGCACCATTTCCCTTGGCCACCCTTTGACTGTTGGCCAACAGAGAGCTGGGAAAAGGGAATCTGGTGAAGGAGGCGGTTTACAGACATCCGGACACAGTGGCCCGTCCTTCAGAGTTGATTTCTCAAGAGCAAGGCTTCGATGCTGGTGGTTGCAGCTTCATGGAGGACACTCACGCTGGTCCGACGGTCCTCTCACTTGATCCCCAGGATCTGATGCAAGCACCGCTGGTGAAAGCTCTTGAGGGTCTCAATGTGGCATGGATAGATGGTCCAGGATTCACTGCAGCAGAGGAGGGTGGTCAACACAACAGCCTTGTAAACAGAACCCACATACAGCGATGGTAACCTGGATGTCTATCTCAGGAAAGGACACACTTTCTGCTCTTTTTCATTACCCTGCTGATAAACTATTTTTGCTTAGAAAACAAGACCCCTTTTCAAGTTGGTCTGCAACATCTTTTCTCTTCTTACCCTAATCCAGTCACAGCATGGAGTGGAGGCCTCTGAGTGTCACTCGTGTAACAGGTTGTTCATAGATAATGCTTCTGCTAGTAGCCTTTGTTGGGCTGCCAAGGAAAGGCTACTCGGTTGTTAAGAACCACAGGTTGCCTTCTCATTTTGAACCAACTGTGTGATCCAGAGAAAAGCTAGCCAAGCTTTCAGGCACCAAAAGGTCTTCCTCAGGTCTGGGAAAGGAGCAGGTATATCCAAGATAAATACCAAAAGTACTTTTTTTCAGACCTTGATTATAAAAAGTGTTAAAAGCAAAAGAATTAAAATATATATAGCCACCCCACAAAAGGCTGAGCATGAAAGCATTCATCAATACACTGGAAAGAGAGATTAAAACCCCCTTCTGTACTTTGTCACGCACCCTTTATACACATTTTTAGTCACACTTGTAGCACATTACACTTCAATGACTGGAAATATAGCTCCATATCCTCAGCTGGGGTTAACTGATGCAACTGCAAAGAAGCCACATGAGCTGTGCCATTGTTTTACCACTTGGTTGCCTGCTCTTCTTTCTGGTTTAAGAAGAAAGGGGAACTGTTTAAGAGCAGGAATGAAGAAAAAACTTACAAACAGTTAAAAGATGTCTCTCTTCAGAATTCAAACCAAATCTGGAATGACCCTTTTTTTGAGGTGTTGAAAAGTTTATTTATGGCAACTCCTTGAACTGAACTGGCAAAGAACACCCTCAAAATACTTGCAATTATCTACAGAGCAAAAAAAGTTTGAGTCCAGACTTAGGAGTTTATGAACATGAAAAAAATTCATGCAAACCACTGCTGGTCTCTAGACCATTGCCAGATTTACATGAAAGCTAACTTAGGAGGTCATGTAAGTCCCCACACTTCTATCTGTGACCCCCAAACGGGATGGAAATGTGTGGCTGACATGTACCAGATTGCTGACAATTAAAATTTCTCAAGTAGCTAAAAAACAGCATGAATTATCATTCATGAATTATCATGAATATGAACAAAAGGAATACATCCCCATCTCCATCAGCCCAGGCTACTTTAAACAGGGAGGTACAGAAAGGGAAGCCAAAGTCATAATTATACTGCAGGGGGAGAAAAACCTGGAAGGCGTAGTAATGGAAAAACAAAGGGGCCAACTTTCCAGCTGATGTAAATTAGCATAGGTCCATTAAAGTCAACTGAGGTAATGCCAATTAACATCAGCTGAGGATCTGGCCTGATATCTTTTTCACTTACATGAGTTAAGAAACAGAGAGATTCAGCAACATGCCTCTCTGCTGAGTCAACAGTGTAGGAACCTTTCTTTCCATGTGCATTAGTTTTGCAGCTATGGCAACAGTGTCTGTGTGAGGAAACGGAGCTCTTAAAATAGGCTCCTGCTCCTAGTTGGAAAGAGCTGACAGCAAACACGTGTGGTCATCTGAGAACAGATAGCAAGGCAGCGCGCTATTCTGAGCCACCCTCTGGGGCTGTTTGCTGCCTCCTCCAGATGGAGACTGGATGGGAGCAAAAGGATGAACTCACTACGAGATTGCAAAACGTGCCCACCATGCTTCTGCACCATCCTACAAGCATCCTCAGTGGTAGGCAAAGGCAAGACCTTTGTGTCATGTTGCCCTCTCCCACCATGCACCCCTCACCTACAAGCAAATCTTGGACAGGTCCAGGAACCAGAGCGCACACTCTTACGTTCTTGACAGCCACACATCTTGGAACCGATCAGCTGACAAAAACTATCAAAGTATCGTAATATCAATAGAAATCATAAGTAGAAAACATGGGAAGGAGTTTACAGTAGCCTGTGAAAACAAGCAGAAGTTGCGGGAGGATCTCTGTCCTCCAAACAATTAAAGGAAGGGTAGGAGAGCTGGAAAAGTGGTGAAGAGTGGCTTTGGCTCACATACCTGTTTTGGTCTCCATTAATTAATTTGTCGTTGACTTTATTTCATGCTGCTGTTAGTCTTTTTCTGTCCCTCTGTAATAAATTAAGGATTTTACATCTACCTAAAAATAAAATTTTCCTGTCTGCTGGCTAACTAGCTAAACCAAGAGGCAACATATGTGTCATAAAGCTGCACAGCTGTTCTGTGTTTGCACTCGGGAATGCAAAACGTGGCTCGTAAGGATAGGTTAGGTACCTGACAGGGAAAAGGCAGTACCCACTGTTCAAGAGATTGCATGAGACAAATGGTGTTGAACAAGGGGTAGTTCTTTCCTTCGGAAGAACAGGAGGGGAAAACGTAGACTTTAAGGTGCAAACATTAAAATATTTGCAGTTGAATCAGTCCTGCTATGTGACAACCCTCCCTCTGAGAAAATCCGGGGGATAGGTCAAAAACACAACTATAGAGAGGATCTCATTGCCTAAAGGCTTGCACAGTCACTTCTGAAGAGCACCAGCAAGGCTCTCTAGAAGCCCCTTGTACCTGCACCGTCCCACCTTTCCAGCGGTATCTTTGCATGCTCCCGGTTTACCAGCCAGCGTAAGATCCACTCATTTCTGCAGAGAGAAATAGGTGCCCTGCAGACTGCTTTCCTGCCCTCAAATGTGCATCTCAAGGCAAAACACCTATTTGCTCTGGTGCTGCCTTCAGGGACCCCTGCTGAAAGCTCAGGCTCACACGCCCAAGCAACTACAAGCAAAAATTAGCCCACGGCACATATGTTGGAAAGCAAAGATATTGCAACTGGTACTGTTCCTAAGCAGTGCAATGCCGTCCCCTGAACTGAAGTTTGCAGCGAGTGAAGGGAACAGTCCATAATGCATTTGACTGTTTCATCAGCCATGTGCCTACTCAGACTTGTGTCAAACCCAATCTGGTGCTTCTGCTGTTTAACGTGCCCTGAACAAGGAGTGAGTGATATATAATACAGTACATTCATTTTCATTCTTTCCATGGCTGAAATAGGCAGGCATCTCTAAAGAGAGCCAGTTTGAGCTGGCCTAGCCTTTTCTCACCTGACACATTTAGATATGCTCTTTAGATAAGATTAACTAATGAATTTCCTTTGACATCGGTATTTGTCCTATCTCTGCATTACTTAAATTTCGGCAACATGGTGTCTTTGCTTTATTCTGTTTTAGCTGTGGCTGTCTGTATGATGTATTAATATTGGAGCCTTACAGTAGGCAATCGCCATCTATTTTTTCCTTTCCTTTCCTTTTTTTTTTTTAAATATATTTTTAAAGAATTGGCTTAATGGAAATGGTCTGCTTTGAATTTGTGCTTGGCCGTACATCTAAAGCAAATAATTTTAAGGAATAAAACAATGGCTTTCAGGTCTTTAAATGGAGGTGGAAAAAATAAAGAAATGCAGTGTAGGTTGAAAATAATTCAGTAATGACATTAATACAATAATATAGTTAGGAAGAGCTGCTAGGAAGAGAAAGCAACATTGTAGTACTTTCCACTTGCACTGAGTTGCACAAAGAGAATGAAGTTTCATTTTACAGATGGCAAACAGGATACTGAGCTTAAGGGTCTTGGACAGGGTGGTGCTGGGGAATCAGTGTCTGAGCTGCTAACAGAACCTCCCTAGCCACCAGTAGAGTTTACTGGTTTTTTCTAAGTTTTTTAGGGAGTGCTAAACGACTCCTAACTACAAGGCCCCATGCTCACATCATTAGACCCTACTGAAAAGCATAAAAAATAATCCACTTAACATTTCCTTTCAAAAACTTAACAGAACCAAGAAAGAAGGAAAGACAGAAGGAACGAAAAAGGCTCAAAATCGGAATTTAGCCCAAACGAGGACACGCGCTGCGATGGATTAGTGATTTTCTACATGTTATGTACAAAGTTGTTAATGCTGCCTAAACTCCAGGTGGAGTAATCCTTTCTATTACAAAACCCTCTTTTTAGATTATTATAACTTTGCCAAATTTAGCCATTCAGACTGGAGTGTTCTCTGTTAGATTTGTTTTGACAATGGGATCCCAGCCTGAAGCAGACATGTAGCAAAACTTTAATAACTTCTCTAATACACATGTTGGCAAGTGAGGTGTGCGTGGATACAAAAAAGAGTCATGGACCTGTTAGAGTTGCTTCTATTTTGCAAGGTTTTCATTTTTCAAAAATGTATTCACATTTTTAAGCCATACTGGTATAATGATCGATGAAATATTTTAGTCATTATTTTTAGAATATGATTTTATTTTAAAAAGGATAAAATTGTGTGAAACAAAAAAAAAAAAAGCAAAATGCCAATAAAATTAAAAAGCCAATATGTATCCTCCCAAAACAGTATGGAAAAAAGGCCATTTTTCTACTAAAAATAATTTTCTTTGAAAGATGCTCATCAACCATGCAATCAACTCTGCATAGTCGCATCTGCGCAGGTTCTCCACACCTGTCTAAGAATAGACAATCAAGAACTTCCCCTGTTCTTGATAATATTGCAGTTCTTTAAGCCAACGTCAATAACTCCACAAAACTGCTTTTTCCAAGGAAAAAAAGAAATCACTGGCTTGCTTTACCCACCCTCCCAAAGTTAGTTCTAAACGGCATCGATTGGACAAAGCTTTTGTTTTAATGGTGTTAGCCCCCCTCCTCACCCCTTCCTAGAAATAATCATCATGGTTACTAAGTTCTCATAATCCAAGCGATGCATTAAAGCAGGTTGGAATGTAAAAAAATTTTGAAAGTGTATTGTTAACACCTATTAATGAAAGCTGCTTTATATTTTATGAAAATGGCTAAATAATGTTCCAGGAGTCCTGTGTGCTTGCACGTAGGACCCTCCTGAAAAAGAGCTCTTCCTGAGAGAATAAAGAACAGGTTATGACTCAACATGGTAGAAAGAAATGACGACTTCTCCGTGCGTGAGAGCACGTGATGAAAGCAATAAGCACGTGTTAGTAACACAAACCATGTTCTCCTACGGTGAGGAAAAGATACACGAGTCTCAGAATAGTAAAGAAAACGTGACAGAAGACAAGAGGCAGATCTTCAAAATCTGTTTCCTCCATATAGACCGTCCTCAAGCAAAATCACATCCATCTCAAATCTCTGAGGCGGGAATCCACTTCCTTCTCTTTTGGTGTCAGCCTGACTTGTTTGGAAGAGGAAGAAGAGAACCAGAATTTTTTTAATATATAATATACTCTAACTTCAGTTGCCTTTGAGTCTTCACAGGTGTCATAACACCAGGGGTTGAGCCTTGGACCTCCAACACTAAAAAAAGCTTCCTACCTTGGAGCAAGAGGAGTAAGTGCCCTGTTGGGTGTAGTAGTACCAGCTTTTCTGTGGGTCATCCATAGGGTGCAAGCTGAAGTATGAGTGAACACATATTTGAGCAGTAGACTATATGCATATACACAGGGATGTTCTTGCTGAATGCAGGGCACATCAAAAATGGACATTTCTGAATAGCCTTAGCCTGGGGTGGATGGCATAGAGAGATTTAAGTTTTTAAGGATCCTGAATCTGACCTGAACTTGCTGACATGGTCTGGGAACTTCAGTGACCCATGTAGAGGGATGAAGGTATCCCAGGCTGCTTGGAGAGCTTGGCGTGCAGGACTCTCTCCACTTGGAAATCATTATCCAGCTATTTTAAGGTCTGCGTCTTGCTTCTCATCTCCACCCAGACATTCCCCTTACAAAAATGTCACTAACTGATACGTAGCCTGGTTTCTTTAAGTCTCATCAAACCTGCAGCTGATCCTTTAGCTGGAACAACCTGACACGTGTTACACAGACAATTCCTTTTCCTCTGTAATCCTCAGAGCTGATCTTTACCAGTAGCCAGACAGGATTGTAGCAGCAAATCTGATGGCTTGTTTGGCCTCCACATATTGTCTCATGTACTTCATGGGTTTTTCTGGGTCAGAGACTCTGTCATGAAAGTTTCCATAATGTACGGCCTTGGCTTGTTATGGGGAAACCTTCATGGCAAAGAATGAATGGGCTTAAAGACGGTAAAGGCAAAAACTAAAACTATGAGGAACATTCCCATTGACTCCAATATGATTTGGATAGGACCACTGACAGTGTTTGATCGCAAACCCACAGAATAGAACAAGCGTCTTGAGGGTGTTATCTTTTTTCTATAAAAAGCCAGGGCAGAGGTATAAACCTCCATTAAATGTTGGAGGATGGTTCAAATAGGAGGAAAAACCAGTTTCTTTGCAAGTTCTATCAGAAACCGCCATACACCTAGCAGCTGAAGGGACCCTGGGATGCACAGGGTCACATGCAAGTTCATTTGATCAGAGCCAACCTTCGCTCCCAACTAGCTTCATGACTTCAAGAAGTACAGACATTGCCACTTCTGGACATTTGAGTCCTGGTAAGTGCCACCCATCCCTATCGTTTAAGCTTTAGACATGGATTGACACAAGCTGATCTCTCGGATGCAGTGGAAAACGCACAGCTTTACTCTGCTCTCCTGGAGACCTTATAGAGCAAAACATCATTATTTTCTCAAGTGGAGCCATCTCATGGAGTCGACATCACCACCTTTTTGTTATTGAAGGACTTGAGCTGATTTATGTTTGCAAATGTCTTTTTTGATAGTTATTTTAGGCTGTGTTCCTAATTATTTTCTATGTTGCTATTATCATGGTATAGATATATTTGTTTAAATCCTGGCTGACTTCACAGAGGCAGTTTTTAAAGGAAGAAGAAAATCAAAATCACAACGAGTCAAAATACACATTAGCTTTTTTGGGATGGGTGCCAGTTCAATTTTAGCTGGCACAGGAGTGAAGAATAAAGATGGTGTTATATTTTTTTCCCCCCAGATTGTCATCACTTTGCATTGTGGACTTCTGCACTGATTTTCCCTAGATCCTCTCTCATGACTACTATCACTCTGGCTATGGGTGCAGTGGACAAAATGAATAGTTTTTGAGAGCTCAATCATTCTGTATTCATACCGATGGCCTTCCAGATTTTCCTTAATGCAAATAAATGAATTGTGGGTGGACAGAAGTGATGGGACACAACCCTACTTGAACTTCCACCCACAATTTCTCCAGTGAGAAAAATGTGAAAGTGTCCAGTCATATTTATGTAATACATTTTTTATATGAAATGCACATATACTGACACACCGCAGGGCACGGACCTGACTCCAACCAACAGTGGTTAGAAAAATATAAGCACAGGAAACAAATCTGTCCTATAACTGTCCCTTGCAGGGCTTCTTGTATGTTGTTCTGAAAAATCAACTGTCCAGTGTTGCTACTGTACTATTGGTCTGACAGGTTATGGCAATTTCTGCAAAAAAAAATAAGTCACGTGAGAAGGTAATGAAGGGGGTGTGATGGAGATGAAAGAGATGAAGAGGGTAGGCCGCAGAGTCTCCTGGTAGAGGGAGAGTCATTGTTTATTGCAGGGCAGTTGAAGAAGATGCAAATTTTGGGGAAGTAGTTAAGTTTTATGGTGCAAATCTAGAGCCAACCTGGATCCATGAGTCAGTTCCCCCAACGTGCTAGGTGGTTACGGTACAACATGCTGTCTTTGCAGTGGTCTCAGCTTCAAGTGGCCCAGAGGTACAACAAACCTAGATCCAGCCTCATAGCAAGTCACTAAACCTTCAACTCAGACTCCAGGTCCTGTTCTAGGCGGTGCCTTTGACTACACAAAACTGTTCAGTTTGATTATTCAGTAAATCCAAGCCTAGGGAAAAGGCAAACTTCCCAGGTTGGCTCCTCTCAGAGTCCATCTTATCTCAGGTCAGTTTTGAAAGATTGAGTCCTGACATATAAAAGTCTAAGCCAGTGGGAACAATGAGAAAGAAAAGCAGCCTTCCCTCGGACCTGGCCCAAGAAAATGTGTGCTCAGATGGATGTTCCTTAAATCAAATATTTGCACCCTGTGAATGCTTTCCTTCTGGCAGCTCTGTATGAAAAAGGAAAGAAGAAACAGCAGACATAAAAAGCACATTTAAGCCACAGCTGTTTCCTGCTTCCGTCAGAAAGTGATTTAAACACCTAGTAACCTAGAGGGGGAGGGGGAAGAACGATGGTTTTCCAAATAAAATATGTCCTATCTAGAAGGCTGCCATAAAACTTCTTGATAGCCTGTAGGATAATCTCTCAGAATCATCACTGAACAACTCATGTCATTGATGTTAAAGTTGAATCATTCCTAAACTTTCCACTACAGACAGAGATGGTTGACAGGGATTAAATATTATATATATATAATAACAATAGGGGATAACAGAAAGTGTTAAAAATAGAATACACCTGAAGTTATGTCTGGTATCAAAAAAACCAGTGTAACCAACTGCTGCAGTGGTCAGAACGGCCCCTTTGCATTAGGATGGATTCTAGGCCTATGCAAATACGGAAGTATTCAATTCAGGTTTGGCGGGTTGGACGCAGTACTCCAGCTGCGGCCTCACCAGGGCCAACTACAAGGGGAGAATGACGTCCCAGGATCTGCTTAAGAAGCATTTATGGATGCAAGCCAGCGTCTTGTTTGCTTTACTAGCCGCAGCATCGCATTGGAGGCTCATGTTCATCTTGTGGTCAACCATGACCCCCAAGTCCCTTTCATCTGTAATGCTAACCAGCATATCACTACCGAGTCTATATGCACGGTGCAGGTTTTTCCTCCCAAGGTGGAGAAACTTGCATTTTCGGTGTTGAACACCATCAGGTTCTCGTCGTCCCATTTCATGAGCCTGTCCAGATCTGCCTGGATCACCCACCTGTCCTCAGGTGTGGACGCTATACCCCAGAGTTTGATGTTGTTGGTGAACTTGGCCAGTCCGCTTCTGACACCAATGTCCACATCACTGATGTAGATGTTAAACAGTAAAGGCCCTAGGACAGAGCCTTGCAGGACCCCACTGGTCACAGCGCACCAAAACAATTGACTCCCATTGACCACCACCCTCTGGGTCCGACCTCGGAGCCAGTTCCCCAGCCATCGGATCATGGGGATGTCAAGGCTGCAGTTAGCCAGTTTAACCAAGAGGTGATCATGGGATACCAGATCGAAGGCTTTTTTAAAGTCAAGGTATATGACATCGATCTCTTCCCCTTTGTCCAGGTGATAAGTCACCTGGTCATAAAAGGAAATGAGATTGGTCAGGCAAGACCTACCTGCAGCAAACCCATGCTAGCTATCCCTCACGATATTGCGTTCAGCTAGTCTGTTAAGGATGGCCTCTTTGATAATCTTTTCCAAGACTTTCCCCAGGATAGAGGTCAGGCTGATGGGCCTGTAGTTTGCCGGATCTACTTTCCTCCCTTTCTTGATAATAGGCATGACATTGGCCCTCTTCCAATCATCGGGCACTTCACCAGAGCGCCAAGACCTCTCAAAGATTTGAAGGCTGAGGATTCAATTTGGACCTTTTAATAGGTCTCCTGATTCAATTCGGATTTAGAGATTCGGCTGCCAAATCGGGCCGAATCTCCTCCGAATTGATACAGCGACTGAAGCCATGCACCACCCTAATGGACAAGTTTAGTAGGCTTCAGTTCCTTGTTTTTTAGACTGGGGCTGGAAGGAAGTAAATAAGCAAAGAGAGCTCCAAGCATACCACTTCCTTACCCATGTACGATCTCCAATTCAAACCTCTCTCTGCCTGAACCCTGCTCAAAGCATCTGGGGTCTTCTAAAATCCTCTTTTATGCTGCCAGAAGATCAGGGACTCAATGGAGCTCTGCCTGATGACGCTAGTTTAGACTGCAACCGTTATGAAGTAACATCAGTATTTGGCTTTCTGCACAATGCACGTATAATGCATATATTGCACCTATGTTGCAATGCATGCTTCCCATAAGCTCTTTTCAGCTTATAGTAAAGGAGAATGAACTGCTAGTAACAATCTGATTGCAAAATAGTGCATTGGGCGATTGAGAGGGCAAAAGCACTTGCCTTCTAAGACAGATAGCAATGCTGGTATTTAGGGAAGATAAAACAATGTTTGGACCTATAAACCGAGGGCATTTAATATGAAAAACTTTCAGAAGAATTATAGAGATTTAAATTTAACTTTTCCTACCCATTTCTCTAACTGGGGCCCTTCTCCTAGAAATGATTATTCATGTTTCTGAGTTGAGTACACACTTTCCCACTGAGCTCTAGAAGACTATGCCCATGCATAAAGTTACGCATGTGCTTAAGTGTTTCCAGGACCAGAAATGAAAACAGAACTTTAAAAACTCCTTCGGGAAATGTACAAAATAGATTTGGATTACAAAAGCACTGTGCCTTGGAGTAAGAAACATTCCTAGCAAAAAAAAATAAAGACATCTGCCCATCAATTCATGATTCAGCTTTTGCATGAGACCAAGACATCAGGTATTAAAAAAAAAGAGACAGGTCTTTGCAATAAGCAGATGGCCACCCAACAGCACTTGGAAAATAAATGAGAGGACTGAAAAGGAAATTGAGTAGCAGTGATGTTTTTATACACGGTAATCTGGTCAGAGATCTGGAAATAGTTGACGATTAATTGAAATAACACATTGCAAATTGTCGCTGGATGATGAAAAATCTTCAGGGGGAAAAAAATGTTGTTTGGGCTGGAAATTTGGATACTACTAAAGTCACTGTAAGGAAAAAATGCACCGCATTGCAACCCAAATTTCCACATATTTTTGCATCCCCTAACAGCTTCAACACAAGGCAAAAAATCTTCTGCTGTTCCTTCTTGCATTTTTAAACCATTGGGGAGATGCAAAGATTTTTGACTCGAAGTGAAACCTTTGGGTTTTGTTTTTGTTTTAAATCTGTGTCATTGCGTATTAGGTTCAAAGTCATTCTCCCTGGAAACTGTTCCCCAAGCCCTATCGTGTGTGTCCAAAAAGTGTTATTCCAACTGGATCCTCCAAATCACATAGGGCAGACCTCAGATTACAGCTCTTACGCCAAACACTGGCATAATTTATTTGTTCTCCTTATCTCCCTCATAAATAACTCCTTCCTACACTGAAAAAAAAAAGCACTGCATGTAACTAAACTAAAATAAACAGAGAGAGCTCCCTGATGTTAGCATGCTTGCTAGGGAGAAGGGCATGTGGAGACGGATTTCGGGAAGAAACAAGCCCATGTGTACGGATTTCTATTTCCACTATAACTGTAACTCGAGTGACTAATTACATTAGTCATTGAGCTGCAGACTTCCTTTTGCTTGTATACATGCTCCTAAGACCAGTTACACAAGCTATAACAGGAGAGCTCTCGGGCCCATGGCAGATAGAAGAGAGGGCATTTTGTCCAAGTGTTTTTTGCCCCAAGTCAGAGGAAAATAGAAAAAAAAATTGGCAGCAAAAACCTTTTCTTATAGCCAAGTGCGAATTGAAAATACCTTCCTGTTGCATTCTTTCCACATCTGCAAGGCCCATACTTAGAAGATTTCATTAAAAAATATTTCCTCTTATCATGAACAGGTTGTGACACAAGCCAGGTATTTGTTAATCCTAACACACACTCTTTTATAGAGAATCTGAGCTTTTTTCTACAACATCTTTTTAACTTCGGCTCACCCTGAGCTCCCCAAAGGCTGCGTTCCAGTTATTTATATGGCAGGTATATATTCCAGGCACTCTCTTGGGATGCTGCAAAAGGATAATAGTTATAGCAGCCTTTTCTGAACATGCACAAGAGTGTCCATTTGCAGCAAAGAACAAGCGTGGCTGTTGGCAGCCAGCGACGGCACAGGTAGAAAGCTACAGCAAAGAACGCTTCAATGTCGGACACAGGATGTAAATTAATTTTGTATGGCAGAAATGATCCAGTGCACCTTTTCATTTACACAGTGCAGCTAAACAAAAGTAATTGTTTTACCTGGTATTTACAGTTATTTTACCTGCTCCTTTCCCCAGCTTCAGGATAAGCATTTGGGGCCTGAAAGTTTGCCTAACATCTCTCCTAACAATAAAAACGAATCCAGCAAGAGATATTACCAGACAAAGCTTTGCTTCATATGCACAAAAGGTAACTATGTTTTCGATATTCCAACACAGGCACAATGAGAAAAGGGTATTACTTGGCTATGGATAATGTTCAGATGGGGAGTGGAAGACAGTTTCTATCAAACTAGTGAGGTTCTGGAGCAGATTCCAGTAGAAGGGGCCAGAAATTCAACTTCTTTTAGAGTACAGTTTGATCCATTTATAACAGGGATCATCTGATATTGTTTCTTACTTTAGAAACAAACTGGATTTGATGGGCAGACAGTTCCTTCCTGTCTTGGAGAAATAATTCTCCAGTCTTGAATGTCGATGCTTCCTGACGCGCACAACAGTGGCCCTGCCTCGTGGCTAAGGCGGAGAGGATATCTGTTGTGTACCAATATGTGCGACTGTACATGGGATCCATCCTTGCAAAAGGCGCGAATCCTACATATGGCATCAAAATCGGCCCAAACACTTTACAACTGTTGTGAGGTTTTAGTTCTTCAGGAGAAAGGTTGTGTTGTTTTGAGTCTGTAATGCTCGGTGGTATGGGATTAGTTCATTGTAAGACCAATGTGATTTTCATCTTCTTAAGGAGGGTGCGGGGGGGTGGGGAAAGATGATGAACTCAGCTGGCCCAATTGGCCTGATAGTCTCTGCTTTAGTGAAGAGGAAGATGAACATGTGGTATTACTTCAAGGTAGCATTGCTCCCAGTCAGGAGAATTGTAATATGGTACTGGTTATAACCTAATGGCAGGAGAGAGGTTTGGTTCAGACAAGCAAACGTTTGGAGGGTCGGGAAACACAGGATGGAAATCTCCTGGGAACAAGTTTCTCCAAAGCGTTCTTGCACTATCCATACACATTCTTGCTCTTACTCCTGATCTGTCAAGGTAGAAATGTTATTAAGAAGAGTTTTTCTTTGGCATGTCTGCAATTAAACTTCTGACAATAGGCAGTTGGCTTTTATTAAGCAGAACTATATTTTGAGTGAAAACTGCATGTCTTGAAAATATGCTGTGACCTTTCCCCACTCCGTCTCCTCAAGGGAGAGAGCTTGAACTGATCCGATGTGGACATTTCCAGACTCTCAGACTGCATCTTCCAGTTTCTGTGTTGGGTTTTGAAAGCTGAAACTTTCCTTTGAAAACTGTGTTTTGAACTGGAACTTCGAGGGGTTGCTATCGTTTTGCTTCAAAAGCAAAAGTTTTAATGGGGAATTTCAAATTTCAATAACGCTGACTCCTCTGCCTATCAAACGAGGCCAAACAGAACAGCCTTACTCCCCTCCTACCTGCACTCTCCCATGCCCGGTGAGATATTTCCCATTGCATCATTAATCTTATTTCCACTGGTCACTTTTAAATCTTCCAACACCTTAGTAAAGATAGCAGGTGATGCTGAGACATACAGGAAAACGATCAATAGATTAGGATGATGAGCTAAGTCATCAGCTCTTTGGGACAAGGGCCATTTTCCATTCTGGGTCTGTACAGTGCCTTGCGCAAAGCGGTCCTGGCCCCTGACTAGGCTCCCCAGGTATTATGGTAATACGAAGAAATATTAATTGGTAATGGGTCCTCAGGGAACATACTCATCTCTACTCTTCTGCATATTGTGTGAGATACGGAGGAAATCAGTTGGAGTAAAGTCCCCTGATGCTTCTGGCCCTTCTCTTGGGGTGATGGTGCTATAAACAGACTTAACTGGTATGACCATAAATTCTCATTCTCGCCTTAACTAAAGGAGCGGGGCTTAGATGAACTGCCATTATCTGCTTCCCAGCTATCCACTAAATGTCATTTTCATCCTTGGGAGTATGCACAAAACTAGGTTAACAGTATTTTTACCACAATTATTTTATTTTTATCCTGCTGCTGTTGCTCTATTTGGAGCCCAAAGATGTTTGCATATTACTCTAGGGTTACAGGAGCCAAGTCAAACTACTAGGCTATTGTTTGCTGAACATTTGTTAGACAAATTAAACTTTTTGTAGTTCCTTTATGCTCTTGAATTTTTTTTAAATCCCTGCTCTATGCAAAGGCTTTACAGGTTGGCATCCACTTAGAAAATGATACTGCTAAGAAAATATTGACAAGTGGGTGGCAAAAGCAGTAGCCTGCAGGTCCAAGATCAGACCCTCACAACAATGGCCTGATTTTCAGCCAAAAGATTAGCTTAAAGTCTTTGGGTATTTTGAACACAGCTATTTAAAATGCAGATGTAATCTTAGACTAGAATTGCATTAGATTAACTTTCGGTCCAATACTTAATAAATAATGTCTTTAAATGAGCTAGAACAGAAAAAGCTAACTGAAAAAAAATCAGTGCCAGTATTAGTCTCATATGAATACTAAAGGAAATTTTGGGTTGACCACATTCTGCGCTCTTCTGCTTTATCAAGTTTACATCACATGCTCTAAAATAAAAGGGCACTTGAATAGGGTGAAGCTACATTTACACTTAGACCTTACTGAATCTGTGGAGTGTTAAGTCATGTTAAAGCTAGAACATGCCGTGAGCAGTCGCATGTTAGGGATCAATACTGTTTCTTGCCTGTACTGACTTGCCACTAGAGGCATGGCTAGGACTTGTTTCGTCTACACACACCCCAGGACACCTGATCTCTATCCCTGCTCTGCTTGGGGAAGGGGCAGTTGGGAGTGGTGCATACTAGGATGCTGGAGGACTGCAAATTGCTCATTTTAGCTCATGGAGTAGACTGAACTGCATTAATATGAGGTACATAGCGTAGGCCAAAGTTAATCTTTGCCCAAAATAGTGTAACTTTGAGCTGCTCAAGAGGCACATAGCATGAATTAAGAGGCTTTAACATGCAGTGCTCTTAGTATGAGCTAAGTGTAACCTGCACCTTCACCCATATTCTTCTTTCATGAAGAGGTTTCTATGGATTTGTAGTTTTGATTCCAGAGGGGGATGCTGAACAAAATCCCAAGGGAAAGTTGTGGCTTCATCATGAAAGTATACTATAGCATTTGGGTTTGATACCAGTCTAACTAGGAGAACTGAGATTTAGAGGATATCAGACTAAATGTTTTAATGGTACCTTGTGGTCTATGAAACTGTGAAATGGGCCATTGTAGTCATCTTAGTCTGGTGTTCAGCTAATGATTCCTGGACCAGGGCTCTCATTTCTGGATGAGACTTGTTACTGAGAATACGCATGGAAAAGTGAATGTTATACTTGACTTCATTCCAGAGTTCTTTATTTCTAGGAGGTTCCCCGCGCACATTTCTTTCAGTGGGCAGGAATAAGAAATATCTTCCTGAAGACAGCTTAAAAATAAAAAGGCATCTTCAGAGCGAGTTGCTATGGTAAAATAACTCCCTTAAAGTTTTCCCAGCAAAGAATTCGATTTATCCCTTCAGTAAGGTCACTGGAAGAAAGACAATGTTGATAATGCCAGTCTGTCGTGGCCATTGTCCCCCTGGTGAAAGCACAGCGTAGCTGCTCTCTCTGCTGTAGTGACATCCAGGGCTGGAAAACCAGGGACTATCGCATTTTTGGATGTGTGTTCATTGGCAGACCTGCAAAGTAGGGCTATTTACTGGAACATGAGAAGGCTGCGAGGGCCAGTGGAGGGGCCTTATCAGCACAGCTGCCAAAAGAAGCTAGCACTGTGCCTGATTTGAGCTGAAATAACGCCCCCCCCCCCACCTGCCTTTTTTTCCCCCTGTGAATATCATTAACTGCATATTAAAAGTGAACCTGAGATCTCCTTTTCACTTCCCTCCCAAAGGCTGACAGCTTGAATTGTCTAAAACAGAAGCCACCCACCCACCTTTGGTCATGCCTGCTCAACGGCAGGTGGAGGGAGACGGCTGCCAGTGCATATTGACAGCTCTAAAAGAAACCAAACCACCCAAAACATGTGCAACATTTTTCCAAAGTGCAGCTGCAGCAAGTATTTTTGCTGGGAGCAGTTGTGGCTCTTTATGGCTGCTGAGCCCAGCGCATGTAATCCTTTTTCCTACAACAGCACCATCTTGTAAGACTCAGCTGGGGCCTGCGAACGTATTTTCCAAGGATTTGCATTCTTGCTGTGTGTGAACGATACCAACAGAAATGGGGAAGGAGTAGGAATGCAAAGCCTGACAATTAAGATGATCCAGATAAAGGCTTCCATTAAAGTCCAAGCTTTTGGGTGCCTCTTGGAGTTAAAATTCAAGCAGGGTTTTCAAAGGAGCCATTGGGAATAAGGTGAATTTGGAAGTCTAAGTTCTCTTAGGCTCTCAGGCTGAATTTAACACCATGGTTAGAGGAAAAAACATGCTGATTTCAGTTCCCAGATGTTCTCATCCCTTATGTTTTGCTTTTTAAGAACTGGGTTTGACCAAACTTTATCCAATTGCAAAACTAAGGCTTAAAAAGTCAATATTAATCCAGCAGTGGGAACGTTATCCTTCTGAGGTTTACTTCCAGTTTGCATGTCGATATGTAATTTTGTTCTAAGTATTTTTCTTTTGCATCCAAAGCCAAAACACTCTCTCTGCTGGCACATCCATTCATAAAGTACCCATCACCAGTGCATGTAGGCACCAAAAAATCATTTAAGAATGCTATTTATATGCCTGCCAACTATCCACAAACCCACCCTCAGTTGACTCATCTCACTGTTGCTTAACAGAAAAGGAGCTTTCTTTGTCTTCTTCCCCTATCCTTGTTCTTCAGTCACTGTTCTTGGAGATGTCTTAGGAAAATCAGTGAGGTTTGCCTAAGCTAGAGGACTGTCAGATAGTTGTAAGTTCAGATGAAATGAGTTTGCCCAGCTCTAAAATGAGCAGTCATTACTTTGAGAAAAGAGGTCCAGGACTATGGCAAAAGGCGCCTGGTAAGATAAGAATGAAAGGCCACTGGTGACAATGGCACAGCATTTGGCAGCAGCTTTGTTCCTGATGTTGTCTTCTTTTGGGGTAGTAAATTCACACACATTGATTTTAAAAAGAAAAATGTTTTGGACACCTCCACTACCTGCGTGCTGGAGGGATGTTCAGTCCCATACCCTGAGTCACAGTAAATAAGATGGTACATCATGAAAATCCTCTCTTTGTTTTGGCAGCCTATATACTTCATTTTGCCTCCACACGGCTGGACAGTGCTTGCTGCATCCACAGACTAAGCTGCAGAAGATATATTTTTCCAGCAATAGCTGGCTTCTTGGCTGTCTCTTCTGGCAGTCATCTTAGCCCCTTTCAAATTCTTTCTGCCATGTGCTTTTAAAGCAACTGATGATCTTCTTGCACAGCTACAACGTCTTGGATACTACTTTTCCTTTGACTCACCTCTCTCTCACTTCCCTATAGACCTGAATGAATATATTTGGCTGGGTAAACCAACATAGCTCCACTGACAGCAATGGGAGTGCGTAAATGAAACGTGGGGCATTTGTGCACGATGCTTTAAAGGGGTTGAAATGTTTCTGCACTGCTTTAATGGTGTTGGCGTTTGCACGCGTTGGCAGTGTATTGCCCATTAATTCCACCTGCTTTAGCACATTGGGCGGCGTAACGCGCCTTAAATGACTTTGGCGGTGCAGCAAACTAAAACACCTCTGAGAAGTTTAGTTTGCTGCCCCACCGCCGCAGAGCGAAGCACTGGGCTCTGTGCAGCACAGGGGCTGTGCAGGCAGCCTGGGAAGGCAGGCTCCACCAAATTAAAAAAAAGAAAATGAAAAGCCTGATCTTTTCTTTTTTTTTTCCTTCATTTTCCGCTGGAGCCTGCCTGAGTTGTGTGGGGACGTGGTCCTCCCGGGACGCCCAAGCCGGGTGCCTGTGGGCGGGTGCCGCCGGGGGTGGGAGGGGGGCACCAGACCCTCTTCCCCCAAAACCCAGGGACCACACCACCAGCCAGCAGCTCACCGTCCCCTCCCTGCTGCCGGAGAGGCAAGTAAGACATGGGTGTATAGTCTAGTTTCATAGTTTCATAGTTTCTAGGGTCGGAAGGGACCTGAGCAGATCATCTAGCCCGACCCCCAACACGGGGGGTTATTTCACCCTATGCAACACAGGGGGTTATTTCACCCTAAATGGAAGCAGTGTTTTTAAAAACCTACTGCTTCAATTTAGGACCCCCATTTCATCTACACACTCCCAATGGTGCTGAGACCTTTAGATGCATGGATCTAAATCAGGAGTCACAGCAGTGAAATCAGTAGAGCTAAACCCCGGTGTTAATGCAATAAATGACGTCACAGCCAGACGCCTTATATCGATTTACCATAAAGGAATAGATGCAAAATAAACAGTGCAACACAGCTCAAAGATCCCCACAAATTGGGTCCACTGCTCTATTTCAGACCGCACACAAGAACGGTATGTAGCCAACGTCAGGCCAAACTTTTCTACTGATCATTGCCTGAATAATCACATGTGATCCTTGGGCCTAAAAATGGGTGATCACCAGTATCTCACGCTGCTGCAGCCTTGGCATCCTGGCACTGACTAGTTTTTCTTGACGTAGGCTTCTGTTCTTTACTTCTCTTAGGAGTTGCAGTGAGACACAAAAACCTGTGTGGTCCTCAGTAGTTGAACTCTGAACTCTTTATTTTTGGCAGGAAAGAGTGTTTCAATCAACGTAATTCATCGTACAGAAGAGGAACAAGGGCCCAGGACTGCACTCTAAGCCTACGGCAGCATTGCTTGTATTAAAGTTTGCTAAAGGGAATATGTTGTAAGTGCCAAACGGCTAGCAGAGCAGTGTTGAACTAACTAACTTATAGCTTGCTCTCTATATCCATGTAGTATATCCTTTGAGAAACTGGTTGGCTGGATGGAGAGGTAGATGGAAAATGATTATAGTTAAATGCAGCAGATGTCTCACGGAAAAATTCTCAAACCCTCTATTTATATCAGTTCTGTTAGAGATCTTTTTTTTATGTGTTTCTCTTCTTTTGATGTATTTTTATGCATTGGGACTTTGTACCATTGTACACCCGCTGGGGACCTGGCCTCTAAACAGGAGGCCTGTTCTTTGAGAGGTTCAGGACAACTGTCCTTCTCATTGATTTGCTTCCTATTATAGATTTTTCTGGGGTAGGGGCTGCATCTTTCTCCTCATTTGCAAAATCTTGAGTACATTTTGTGTGCAATCAATATATTAATAATAATAAATACTGTGTGGTCAACCCCTCTTAAAATCAGACCACCTTTAATTTCCATGTCTAAATGTTGTTTCAGCATGCATCTAACTTTAGAGTTTGAAATACTGGCATAAGTTCATAACCTCCTGACACATTTTTTTCTATAACCTTCTGTGTCGTACTTTATAGAGCATCAACTGAGGCATGAAAATGGCTGTATCCCCCTGGTACTTAAGCATAGAAAAGAGATCAAAGACCCTAAAACACGCTGTGTATGCACTTGTCCTTATCACAAAGTCAGCACAAACAAAATTAAACGAGCGTATACATGGCAGAGAGTAGCATTTTTATTACACATCGCAGGTCTATGAACCATCATGCCTGAAAAGCTGATATCACAGTAAAGGAATCACTGAGCCAAACTTCATCAGTCTTGTCGGCTTGTGGTTTCTTGGGAATTCGTAGCCTGTGTTCACTGAACGTGATTTGTTAAGGGGGTTACAGATACCAGCTTGTCCTATCATGAGCATAAATGAAGCTGTGCACATCCAGCGAGAACTGGAGTCACTTCAGTTGTCACACGTCCCAGGAAACAGGGTCATATTACTCTCAGCTTCCAGATCTCTCTCTGGCTTCCTCCCCGCCTCTGCGTGCCATTCAGTATTGCTCTTCTCACCTCCACGACGGTCAGCAGTTCAGGGTCAGTCTGCTGCATTTCTTTCTCTCATGCCCTGAGCCACTGACTCACTTTTTCTCTTGAGCTGGTGCTTTTTACTGTCAGGCACTCTGGGCCACTGTGTGTGTCTGATGCAACGGGGAAAAGCATTGCATTGTACTAAGCTATGTGCAAACATACCAGCAGAGCTGGACAAATGTAAAGTGTGTTGTATCATCGAGTGCATTTCAATTCACATAACTCATGGACTTAAAAGTTTTCCTTTGGAAGGGTGCCAAAATTTCAAGGTGAGATTTCATGAGAGCTTTGAGTTTTGCTTTGCTTTGTGCAGAACAGATGAGCTCAGCTGTTTGGAAAAAAAAGTGTGTGTGGGGGGGAAGGTTTGATGGAGATATTTTCCATTGAATTGTATTATTTATTATTTTCCATGTTTCTTCAGATTTCCTCCTTTTGGGTTATTAAAAAAAAAGGGGGGGGCAAAGGACAAAAAAAGTGAGGGGGAGGAAAGTTACAATTCCTTTAAAATATTTTAAACAGCGTGAAAAATATTTCATTTTGTTCAAATGTTAAGGAAAGCATGTAGCCTTGTGGGCCAGCTGTAGTGACATGTTACTGTGAGACAAATTTATACTTTCAATGGAAAATCACCCATTGACCCAGGTTCACTCAGAACTAGGTCAGGATTAATTGAAAAGACTTTTTGAAGCTTTAATGAGTCTTAACGGCCTCCGTTAGAAGTTTTCGGCTTGCATTGCAGACATTTTTTTTTCAAAACCCTGCTTGCTGGTGCTTGTAGAGCATTTCTGCGGGGTTTACACATTTCTTTTTCTCCTTTGAAAGCTCTGTCTTTGTGATCCATCCATGACATTCTGCCTTTTGGCCTAGCCAAAAGAATTAACGAAGAGCATCTCACTGTCATGGAGGACTTCGCTCAAATCCGTACATAAATCTTAGCCAAAATGATATTTCCTGAGAACCCCAGTGATATATCATGCCAAAGTCAGGACTTCTCTAAACCTATGGCTGAAACGCCATCCAAAAAGACACAAACCACTTTGTTCAGATGCAGAGGGGTTGGGTGGGGGAGGCAGATAAAATTATAGAAAATTTGGGCTGGAAGGGACCTCAGGAGGTGTTACATCTAGTCCAACCTCCTGCTCAAAGCAGGGTCATCCCCATCTACATCATCCCAGCCAGGGCTTTGTCTAGCCAGGTCTTAAAAAACTCCAAGGATGGAGAGTCCGCCATCTCTCTAGGTAACACGTTCCAGTGTTTCACCACCCTCCTTGTGAGGAAGTTTTTTCCTAATATCCATCCTAAACCACCCATGTTGCAACTTGAGCCCATTGCTCCTTGTCCTGCCATCTGCCCCCACTGAGACCAGTCCAGCTCCATCCTCTATGCAGCCCCCCTGCAGGGAGGTGCAGAATGGTATTAAACCCCATCTCACTCTTCTCTTCTGCAGACTAAATAAACCCATTTCCTTCAGCCTCTCCTCCCAAGTCCTGTCCCCCAGCTCCCAACCATTTCTGTTGCCCTCCACTGGACTCTCTCCAACTTGTCCACATGCTTTCTATAGTAAGGGGCCCAAAACTGGACACAGGACTCCAGATGTGGCCTCCCCGTAAAGAATAAAGGGGAAGAATCACTTCCCTTAACCTACTGCTCCTACCAACACAGCCCAGGATGCCGGTAGCCTTCTTGGCACCAAGGGCGCACTGCTGTCTCATATTCAGCTTATTGTCCACTGTCACCCCCAAGCCCTTTTCTGAAGATACTCAACAGATCTGCAGATACTTTTGAGAATGTGGGTAAATTCTTCATTATTTTCATGAAATACTATGTGTTGCCCCAGCTTACCTATTTAATCTTGCACTGCTTTACTGCCTGACCTCCAGGGGTTAATTTCTTCCCAAAGATACTTGCTCTCCGCAGGAAACAGGTGATCAAGAGCCAGTGTTTTGCATATGTCATGTCTGGGTTGGGTGACTGGACTATCAAGACTTTCTGGTGTACGAGTAGATCAGCTGGTTATGCCACACCTAGGGTACAATGTTCTTCCAAATGGACCAGTTAAGCCACAAAATAAAAATGCGCTCACCCGATCAGGGGTCATATCACAGAAGGCAGGAGGGGATCTTCTGTTAGCCATTTTATGCTTTAAGAGAAAAAGGGAGGGGAGAGAAGAGGAGACGAGAAGGAGCATGAGCAAAAGACTGCCTACAGGAGTGACAGAGGAGAAATCATGAGTTGCAAAATGAGGAACCTGGGTTCCCTAAATAATTCTGACTTAGCCCCAAATTATGCTTTGGAGTGGTGAAAAAACTGAGCCAGGCAACTTCAAGTTGGCATTTATTTTTTCTGCTGTTTTTGTTGTTGTTGTTAGCTAATGCAAGGAAGGATGAACTTGGGATCCTAGACAAAGCTCGAGTGTCTCAACCTGACATATGCAAATGAAAAGAGTTAACCCTACAAGCTAGGGACTTTGGGAAGCATGTGCTGAAGCCACTGGGAAGTTTGGGAGGGTCAGCACTAGTCCTGAGGCCTCAGGCAGTTATGCATAAATAAGCAACAGAGAGACTGGGTCTGGGAAGTGTCCCAGGAAGTTCACAGAAAAATACAGCCCTGAGCAAGCGACACTTGGGCCTAGTCTGATGGGGTATAAATGCAGCAGCAGGGTGATTGTGGCCATAAGGGGTAGTTCTAGCTATGCTGTGACCTTTTTAAAAATCAGCATTTTATTTTCTCCGAGCATACATCCCTGCTCTTGGCAGGAGTGGAAAGGAGCTTAGTGAATTGTCAGCACCATCATCACCCTGTTCCAGACACAATGGGGTTGTGGCCTCTCGGTGGTTCTCCAAGATAACGTACTGTAACGGTCATGGGGGCGTCCTGAGAGACATCCAGGGATGTGTAATAGGAGCCGCATTGCTCTGTCGGGAAGAAGGTCAAAGCATAATGCGAATCTAACTGGTGTTTCCTTGGGCAGGATAACACCGCTTTGTCTGTCAACAAAAAAGATTAAAAAATGGTGCATTTCAATTTCAGAATTGAATCAGCCAAGCACCGTTCATGGAATTGTTTGACATTTTCATATGCTCAAGTGCTGTATGTTATGCGGATGAGAAAAAGAACAGCCTGACAGGCGACTAGCAATTTATCTGCAAGTTTCAGAAATGAGTTTGAAACAGATATTATTTCCTGGCCAGCAGTCGTTCCAAGGACTCAATCCAGTCCAGACCTCTCTGCAAGTTATATGGCTGGTAGATAAATGGCCATGTTAATGTCTAACGATTGAAAAGTGGTCTTTTTTCTGTCAATTTGTTTTGGTTTGGGATGCATCAGAAAGAAGAGATTTCCTGCTTCAACATCTCTTTTCACAATGGAAAAAAATTCTTCTAAATAACATTAACAAATTGCCTTGATCATCTCCTGCCGTGAGAAAAATCTGAAAACAGATAAATATTTCAAAAGGTGTGATTGAGGAAGAGAATTAGAGATTGCCCCCATCTGGGAGGGAGAAAGAGCGAGGACAAGAGATCTCCGCCAGCTTGATATTAATAGATTTCCCGAACCGGAATATAACTAATGCAAACCTGACATCTGCAAAATAAGGCCCCTATGCTGAGATCCACAGAGCAACCTCCATCTGCTTAAGTCAATGGAAATCAAGATGAGGGTCTTGTTTCGTGAGTAATCTTAAGTATCCACCTGGTGTGAAAAGTTGCTTAAGGATGCCTGAGTGAGACTGGCTAAACTGTGGCTAATAGTTAGTTATATCCATTAGGCCTGTGTGAAGCAGCTAGTATTCACTTCAGATTCGGATTCGGGTGATTCAGGGGACAATGATTCGATTCGGTGATTCAAATCCTTGTCCTGATTCAATTCAGCTGAATCTAATTCAGAGGTTCAGTTGCTGCCAAATCAGCCAAATTTCCGAATCACACAGGCCCCCGCCTGCTATCAATGCCTGCCCTGCCTGCCACAGCTTCTGGCACTTTGAAAAAATAAGCCTGCACTCACCAGGTGCTGCCTGGCGGGGGGTGATCCCTGCTGCCCCCACTTCATGGGGCATGATCCCCCCCAACTGTCCCCCACTCTCCGAGCCCCGCTCATGGCTGCCCCACCCACCCCAGCTCCAGCCCTTTAAAAACACAAAACAAAGAGTCCTGAGTCACCAATTCCTGCCCCGCAGGGGGCAATCCCCGCTGCCTCCCATTGCCCCACATGGGGGGGCTCTGTCTTGAGCCCCCGAAGCCCCAAGGCTGCTGCACGAGCCAGTGAGTCTTGGGGTGGGACAGGCTGTTTTGTTTTTTTTTTTTAAGGGGCAGGACAGCCATGGGGGGACTGGAAGAGCGGGTGGGGGTGAGCGGGCTCATGGCAGAGTCCCCCATGCAGTGTAGGGCAGCGGGGGCAGCCAGGGATTGTCCCCTCCCTGCTGCCAGGCAGCACTCAGTGAGTGGGGCATTTTTTTAAAGCACCAGGAGCTAGGGCGGGCGGGGCAGCTGGGGAAGCAGGCCAGGGATGGGGCTGGCAGGTGTCCCCCCATGGTCCCCTTTCCCCCTCTTTCAGCCTCCCTCTCCCCTGGCCCCTACGTACCAGCTCAGAGTCCAGGTCCAGCTTCCTGCTGCAGCCAGTGGGGGCTGCCGGCATCGCTGGAGCTCGCCAAATCTTTCCTCAATTGATTCAGAGAGCTTCAGATCAATTCAGGCCTTTTAAACGGTCCCCTGATTTGTTTCAGATTCAGAGATTCGGCCACTGAAATCGAGCCAAACCTGCTCCAAATCAAATCAGCACCCAAAGCTTTGCACAGCCCTAATATTCATGGGTAAACTATTTGCCCCTTGCAAATGTAATTTCCTATGTTATCCTACAGCCTAGCAGCCTTCGTCATGAACTATGAGTCCACTGAGCTGAGGACTCTTCAAACATGGAACAAAAAGCAAGTGCTTGAACCAGAGAGCTTATACTTGAAGTATGGGACAATGCAAGGGACAGGCAACGGGAATAGACAGATGGGGATTACAATCAAACAACGCTGGTCAGCACGATTGCTACTGGCCTCAACACAGCACCAGCTTCCTCTTTTTTTTTGGTTTCAGTTTTCCTAGCTCTTGTATCCAGTATTAGATCTCATGTCTCTATGTGTGTGCTAGGTGAGATACCATCTACCATCTGATTAGGTATCAGATACCATCTTGTGTGAACACTTAGATTGAGAGAACGACGTAACGGTAAAACCAAAAAAACCAAAGTTTAACACAGTTCTAATCCCAATTGATTTCTTAATGCTTCTTTATGGTGCTTTCTTTGTCACGACTGAGTCATGTGATACTTCCCTTCCAAATGTGAAGTAGTGTCAGTCTTCAAGGTGACCTTACATCCAAGTGTAAATTATGCTTCCACTTATTATTTGCTCGCTAATCAGGATGGAAATAAAGAAAAGAGGTGGTTAACAGCAAAACTGCTTTCCCACAATACCCAAGAATGACTTTGTATTTGATGACTTAACAACAAAAGGAAACAGGATTGCACCTTGAGGAAGAAAGAAACAACCTGCTAGCCAGGAAGAAAAGAGGAACTTAGAGGAAGGGGGGGCAGGGGAGAGGGAGAGAGGGGATGTTAAGACTATTTAGCAAAATCCAATAATTAAGACGGCCTCTTGCTGGAGTAGATGAAGACAGCCTGGTGCTGCTTCCTGTTAGTAAATACAAAGAACAAAATCTAATAGGACTCAGGGGGAAAGCACTAGCTTGGGAATAGCCTTGGAAATAAAGACAAACATACCACAAGGCAGCAAAACAGTTTGAAAGGTGATTCATAAATGGGCATTGTGTTGGCTGGATGCTATTCCTAATTGTTAAGCCTTATTGTATTAAAGGGTCCCTACACGCTGAACAAAGGCTGATGATTTCAAAGCAATTTCAATTGCTTGCTTAAAGCTAGCCAAGTTCTGGGGAGAACACCTGTGGTGCCATGCACAGCAACCTGCAGTGTTGTGAAAGCAAGTCAGAAAATGTTGAACACAGGTGCATCCAAAGGACCTGAGAGTAACCAATGGCTTAAAGGACATTCCACAGGACTTTGGGTTAAATATGCAATTAGCATGCATGTGAATGACATTATTGCTCACACCTGCTAGAAACAAAATATATGTTACACGCCACCTAAAGAGTAAAAGAGGGCAGAAGTCTCAGAAGTACTTACATATATTCCAGTAGAAGGCAGTGGTATATAGACACACACACCAGATAATTAACTTCTTTTATTTACATGTAAAATAAGTAAGACCGGAAGATGCAAGAGAGTCTCTTCTATCACTTGCTCCTCCAGGACACCAAAAATTGGGGTTAGGGAACAGAGCTTTACAACTTGGCTCCAAATTCAAACCTTCTCAGAGCTCAATGATGGTCAAAATCAGGGTTTGCCGTGGCCCTCTTGTCTGGATCTAAACTGAATTCAATCATTTCTTTAGGTGCTTGGGGGTGAGCATCTTGGCCCAGCTCTACTGGGACAGAAGTTACTTACACTAGTTTAACCTAAATCAGTTAACTGATCAGTTAAACCTGCTTGAATGTAATAGCAGATTAACTGATTTATCTTAGCCCAATTTCAGCCATTTTGAAAGTGATTTATGTGCACTGAACTTCTGTTCTGTTACGGGTTTAAACAGGTTTCTGATCACTTAAACTGGTTTACGTGTAACTTCTGCCCCTAGCCTCAAACTCAGTGCTGCATAGATTTTTTGACTGATGACAATAAGTAACTGTAGCTGATCAGCATAGCTTGCCCAGAGCTCATCACTGCAATGGGATGCCATGGTGCCAAGAGACCTCAGAAAGCCTTTTTATTTTTGATGGATTTGTGTTTTTCTAGGCAAAAATTGCTTATAAAATTCAGATATAAGATCATCGTGGTCTGACCGTACAAACAATGGCCATTAGAAATAGGCAAATCGATTCGCATGAATTATATCTGAACTTGGAACTCAGCCTTCCTGACAAATTCAAATAATTCCTTACGTAGGCCAAATCCCACTTATTTTCTTCATCCGTGCTCCCCGTTGACTTCAGCAAGATGCCTGGTGAGGAAGATTGGTCCCACTATTTGCTAAGTTTAAGAAGCTGAAATTTCAGGCATCAGCAGATTCAAACTTCAGAATAATGTTTTTTAACTCAACACTCTTTTCCTTGACATAAATGAATATTCAAGCTTGGGTGGAGGAAATTAATATGAATGTTTTATGCTTATTTTGGAAGCTTTTGAAGCTTCAGAGCTTTGGATTTGTCATTTGCTAATGGAGTATGAAACAGAAGGGCCGAGTCTTGGCCAGCTAGCTATGTAGTAAAGACACAAGATGACAGCTGTGTAAAAAGTTCTCTGTGGCCACAAAAATTGTTTCCAGTTTATCCCCTGGAGTATACTCCTTTGCATGTTGTCTAGTCCAATTACCTATTATTCAAGTGACATCTTCCACCATTTCACTTGGGAAAATCCTGTGGTTGGTTTTTTTTTGCTGTTTGTGACTCAGGCCATTCTTTAAAACAGGGAGAGAAGACTCTTCATTATTCATATTAGTATTCTTTCAACTTTCAACGTTTTTGTTTAAAAGTGGGAAAGAAAAATCAGGAAATTGTTTCTTGGAGCACAGCGTAAACGACCCACATGCACTCACTCACAACAACCCTCTCTTACGCTAGTTCTCACACTTGTCTGTTCAGACGTCTTGGATACAGTTGCTCTTCCAGCCTTTGCATTTCAAAAACAAACAAGTGAGACAATCGAATGAAAACAACCTAAACACAATGCGATTTCCATTGGTTTAGTTTAGAACCATGCTGCTTAAAATAATTATAAAGACATTCATCAGGGGGATTTCATGTCCAGTCCCCCTCCCTCACTGGTTTAGCTCTCACTTCAGACCTAGTTTTGCAGAATTCATGGCTAAGATGCCCAGTTTTAAGAATTAGAAGTATATATAAATAGATAGATATAGATATAGAGGCTAGTTTGATTTATATGCCCAATTTAAACAATGTATACACATTTATATATTTAGGTATATATGTATGTGTGTGTACACACACACACAAACACACACACATACACATCTATGCTTGTATGTATATATATATGTTTGTACAGAAATTGTTTAACAGTTTAATTATATACACACACATATATATAAACACACACATAAGGGCATGTGTGTACATATATGTGTATACACACACACACACACACATGTGTGTATGTATAGACAGATAGATAGATAGATGTAAATATATATATGCATGTATGTATATAAATTGTTTAAACTGGGCACATCAAGCAACCTAGCCTTCATACTTTTATGAGGTAAGAGTACTACCAATACCTTAACCAGGTATGATGATGCAAACAGCTATGCTGATGGCAGAGATATCAATAGAATAGTAAATGTTTGAGGGAAGATAATTTTTCAGTTCATTTAGGGGTTACAGCTATACTTGCTTTACTAAAAGGGACATTGAGACACCCATGTCTCTCTCTACTCCTCATATGGGGTTTCAAAATACGAGATTTGAACCCCCATGATAGAAAATTGAGTTCCATTAAAACCAAGACATTCTGAGTTTCCCACAATACTCATCAACATATCTGGAAATGGAGAGCAGTGAGACTTTGTTAGAGACAGCATCACAATGGAATTAAGAGTTCCCTGAATTTAATTGCACCATCTCCACTGCATTGCTCACAACAAGTTATACTCTGCTCTAATCCGTGCATTACAAAACATATACAGTATGTAAAATTATGTAATGCACCGATTAGGAAAGAAAACCGTGAGCTCTTGGGAAGAGCACAAAGGTGTGTAAAAGTGATATGAATTGATAGGGAGAGCTTGCTGTGGTGTTTTTGTAGTGCACAGAAATGGTGAAATCCTGCAAATTTCCAGGGGATTGGATGAAATAACTAGAAACAGTCATTAAGCTAGTTTTTCATTATGTCTGTGCAGTTTGTTTTCAACTCCTAAGCAGAGAAACTGATAGTTTCCAATTAAACTGTTGCATAATAACAAACTAATAATAGTAATAATTATTATTATTATTTTGTTGCAATGTAATTATGTTACATTATATTTGATCTGAGCCTTCAAGAGGATGAGCAGTCGTATCAGTGTCATACAAGCTTACCCATCATTTTATTTACACTATTCAGGGTGGGCTTGTCTATTGAAAACAAGAGCAACTTAGAAAGAACAGCCCTGCAGTGGGGAAAAATTTGGGAAGGCAATAATGTAGGACAGGAGAGCATGTGCAAAAAGAGGAACAGAGTTGTAAACCTGGATTTCTCACCAGAAAAAAATTTTTTGAAGGTCTTGCTTTCATCCTAAGGTGGAATGGAAATATGCCTAAAATCCTGGAAGTTTCAAAGCAGAAGCAAACATTTTCCTGACCAGTTCACATAATAACAGCAACGGGGATTCCTGTTTCTCCTCGTGTTGCACAGAAGGTGGAAAAACCCCAGCATGAAAGAAGCATGAAAGACACATGTTTCGCAAAGAACGGGGAATATCACAACCTCTGGCACAGCAGGGTACAGCATTCTTACCTTGGCTATATTAATCTTCCAGTTTGGAGGATTTTTTTAGCCATGCAGTGAACAATGCTGGAGGGATTTCATTTGGAAGGGTGGCTATTGCTGTGCTGCCTAAAATCAGAGATACAATAATAGCTCACTCCTCAAAATAAAAAGTGGCTGTTGGGTTCCAAGTCTTATAAAAGTTTGGTTGCATATGAAACGTGCCAGATGGAAAATGCCCCCCTGACTTCCTCCAAGCATGCATGCAGCTGTTACTGCTCCCCCCCCCCGCCCCTTTTTTTTTCCAAATGAAATTTTTAGACCTCACCTGTTGACACAGGCATTACAGGTCACTTTTTTCCCCTCCTATTCTGTAAAGAAACGTGCTTGGAGATGTTTTGGAGAAATGATATAGGGTAGAAAGTTGTGTAAGTAATAACTTGGACATCAGTCTATTATGGGTGGGGAATTTCAGACATCAGTTATTCTTTATGCCCACAATGAGGTGCCTTGCTGGACAGATTTCTCAGCCGCTTGGAGCTGTTGCCGTCTCCGAGACAGAAATTGGAAGTTGACCAGGTCTTAGGGACAATATGAAGCATTTGGCTTTGACAGAAATAGAGCGGCAGCTTAGGACATACCGAAACAAATGGAAGACAAAGTAGGGAACCAGATCCAAGTTAGAAAGGGCAAATACACATCAGTGTAATCAAGCATTAGGCGGAAGGTAATGATAGGCTGAAAGAAACACCAACTTTATGCGGCAACCAAAAATTTGTCACCCAGGCCGAGACTTTGTCACAGTCTTCATCAAGTACCAAAAAGGGCTCTACCAAAAGAAAACCCTAATGTTTTTTAGCCGAACCTACTGTACTGGGAATGTAATGTGATATGGAGGAGGGAGCACACTGAAAGACGTTATCGCTTGTTCAACTGCATCCAAAAAATCCTGGCAGAGACAGGGCCATGCATTTGCAAGAGAACAGCACAGATTTACATCAGATGAGGGTTTGGGCTGCAGATATATGATGTGCAATATGCCCTTCTTCATAAGGCTCTTCTTTAACCTTGAATTGACCCAACCCCTACGACTCACAACTATCAACCCGTAATCCGTGACGACCCCCCTTACCCGACAGCACCTTTCATCACGTTCCTAAGGCTGCCCTGAAAACCAGGGAAGAATAGAGGGCTCTTAGACACATTTGAATGGGATTACATGCAGCAGAGGAGTACAGTCTGTTGTACTTTAACTATTTCAATCCTAGGCAAAAGTGGGCACAAAATGAACATGAACTGGAGAGAGAAGAGAGTAGACTGTAATTTCCTTGGAGGAAATCCGTTCAATGTAACCTGAGCTATTCTGTCGCCCAGAAGTCATGGTTAGCATCTTTCCATTTTATCATGAACTGAAAGCACAAAACACAGCACTTAGCAAATAATAATTACTCAATGAAATAGATATTTGAAACGTGCCCTTTTGGTTTTTTTACATAGGTTATTCAGACTCAGTAGTAAAATGAAGGTTGCAAGATGTGACATGCAATGGGCATGTGATATGAATCTCTATTGTGCCTGGGAGATTATGTCTAATGTTATTAAATATTGGAATTGTTTCTGGTGATAGCACCTGACAATCATGATGAGTGACTCACAAAACAGATGGCAGTACAACCTGACTTACGCTGTTCTCACAGAGGTACTTCCCCGAAGAGTGTGTCTGAGCTGGTCTCTGAACATGGGTTACTCATAACACTGATTTATTTTATGTGTTTCAGCCTCGTCTTACTACATAAGGCTTTAGGTGGAAGCTAGGAAATATAGGTTCTTTTCCTGCTGGGATTGCAGAGGGTGTTGGAGGTCAAGAATATAACATAGTTTGAGCAGTGCCTGGCACAGCTTTGTGGGCTTTAATTTTAAAGGTCCATAGGTACCTCACGTTGCAGGTACAGCTTCAACGCTTTTGAAAATCCCAGTAATATCTGAATCTTTAGCAGCACTGTGCCTCATATCCCCATCCCCACTGTGACACTTGCATGGCAACAACAAGACACAGATAATTTCAATGGACCCTTTGTAGCTAAAAAAAAAAATAATACTAGCACTAGAATAAGCACTAAACCTCCAGCAAGAAGGAAGCAGCTGCTTAGGGATATGCATGAATTGTCCGAAATGTAGGGTGACCATAAGGAATCAGAACTCATGTTTGAGGTGGTATCTTTTATTGGACCAACTCCATTTTTGCAAAAAATAATTCTTTATTTGCAAGCTTTCGGGCACAAGGAACCTTCTTCAGGGATAGGAGAAAAGATTGTAAAAGTTCTCCTGGGTAGAAATGAAAGTTCATGTTAGGAGAGGGGAAAATCTCCTGTTTGGATCCATTCATTTTATGCAGATTAGGCCCAGAGAAAAGTTGCAATACTCTATTTACCTCAAAGTTGATTGGTGGCAAGCAGGATGTAGTCATATCTCCTTCCGGTTATGATGTTTCGTATTTCACAGAGGATAATAATTTTAGGGAAATCCGGAATGGGTAACACCAGGGACGTTGAGACAACCTCCAAAATCCAGGATGGCCCCAGCCAACCTGGGACATGCGGTCACCCTACTGAATGCATATTGGCCTAGCTTCAGGTTATTGCATTTATCTTCAAGAAACCTACCTTGACTTCTGATTGCTAGCTTTTTATGTTCATTACTATGCATTTCCATTTTACCAGTGTGCCTGATTCTGGGGTTTCTATCATTTGAACAGGACTGGATCTATTTCTGTGCTCTTTGCAACGTCTCGTCAACACAAACATTATAGGACCCTGGAAAAGGGGTTGGCGAGGTTATTGGTGCTTATTTTCCAAATCTTTAGCCCCGCTTTTATAGCCTAGTTTCAGAGGAATGGATGACGGGCTGTGTAAAGGGTCGCATTATTGTTCTTTACCTTCATATCCAAAAACAGCGAGGATGGTTTCACAGCAGCGAGATCTTTTAACTCCTGTCAAAATTTGCATCGAACACATTGAGAGGGAAGTGCCAACCATCCCGGTGCAAACTGCTCCTCTTCTGACACTCGAACTCCAACACTGAGCTCCTGTGCTCCAAAAACATAAGAGAGAGGCAGGCATGGGAGTACACTTGTTAGTTTTCTAAAGCTCCTGTTTGTTTAAAAAATGATCTGGCCCAGAAAGACGGCTAAGGAAAAGCAGAAATTGTGTTTCATGTCTGTGCATTGTTTCATATTGTAAATCAAGCAGAAAATAATCTATCTTTATTTTCCCACTTCAAACCTTTGTGTTGTTGTTGTTGTTGTTGTTGTTCCCGTTTTAAGCCAGCTTCCTGTATTTATATTTTCGTCAGACACAGCGCACTGACTTCAGAGGCTCACAGGTTTTAACAGCTGTAGCGATGTGGGAAGATCTTATCAATTTTGTTCATGTGTTTTCAAATAATGCCCTGTATGTCCTCTTTGCTACGGCAGATCTCGGCGGGGAAAATATTCAAACTGCGTTTAAAAGCTTCCTGGTGCACAGCTTTATTTTTTTTCCATTCTCCCAAGAAATGTGGGTCTTAATTAGGTAAATAAAAGCATATTGCAAACACTGGGCTTATCTGCTTCCTGGAACCACAGGCGCAAAGTCCTTTCAGAAGGTCATCTGTTATAAGTATTGGGAATTGCAGAGATTTTTTTGCCTGAGTGATACAGGAATTGTGGGGCTTTTTCATGATCTAAGTAATAACATTTTGATTGTATTAATGACTGTAAAAGTAGGCTACAAGTGTTGATATTCCTGAGGGTCCTTTTATTGTAGCCTAACATGTAGCCCAAATGGATTCAATGTCCTCATTTCAAACTCAAATATTTCAGCCATCATTTATGTCAAATTTCCAATGCTCCCTATTTTCTAAAGATAAAAAATGCATCCATTACTATGTGCTCATGACTAAAACCATCACCAGAAACAAGTGCGTGCAACCTGGCTCTCCCATAACCCTACACAAACAAGTTAGTGCATACAGATCCCTTCTCAATGCAGTGTCAGCCCCGCAGATTTTGGAAGTAAGCGGCCATTAAGGAATCGGTAAGGATGCACTTCCCAAGACCATATGGTATCCAGTTGTAGCACTCCTCAGGCCTGCAATTTAGCCCTTGGTTTTGGCCTGAGAGAGATACCATTTCTACCGTGTCTCTAAAGCAAGTCAGAAGATAAGCGTATTTCCAGTGTTTCCCCAGCTGAGCGGTCATTGGCCATTGTAGATCACTTAATGAGGAATACAAAGACATCTGGGGCCGTATTGTAACAGAGGCATAAAAGAACAGGGTGCATAAGCTGCCTTCTAAATTTCTACGTGCCCAAGAAGCAGCCGCATCTTTTTCCACACACCCCCCGCCACCAACTGACAGCCAGGGTTTTTATTAGCTTGCTTTTCTGACTTGATGATTGATATTAGCTGATTTTGACTCGTCGTTCTGATCTGCTTATTCACTCCAGTTTCAATCATTTTTCCTGGAACTTAATCAAATTCACACTGCATTTCTGGGAGCAAGAGCCAGCAGCCCATATGGGCTGGAATATTTTTAAAAAAAAGGCTAAAATCTAGGCTGCACTTAAGATTTCTATTGTTTTTGTTATGCCAGCCTTGTTAAAACATCAACTGTAGGTGTGCTTGTATGAATAGGATACGACGATACTGCCATATAGCTATTTCCAATTTGACAAGGCAAAATAACTGCATTTGTGCTTGGGCTCTCCCTGGCATCACTGTGCAAGTCAAAATCACAGCTATAGCCACCATAGTTATGCTGGTGATAATTTTAAGCCTAGACTACGTCTAAGGGACTTGGGCACCTGCATTTCACTGAAATCCTTTTGAAATGAAGGATTGCAAAAGGGACTTCCCGGCCGTCAAGCCGTGCATTTGCAGCAAATATTTATCCGAAGAGTCCAGCCCTTCACACATGCATCACACCCACAGAGCGCTTTAGGAAACTACCTTACAACATGCCACAGGTAAAAAGCAGGTGAGATCCAGGTGCTGCCAATGCCCCACCACTGCAGCTGTAGAGAAGTAATCAGATGAATAACTTCTAGACTCTTTTGAAAATCCCAGTCGTGCTTTAAAACAGGCCTATTTATCAGCATGAAACTAGGCAGGCAGAGGAAAGCTGCGCACAGTCACTGAAAGACATGACGGATGAGTGACATCAAACAAAAACAGGAAGGTGGGTGAGGAAGGGCAAAGTTAAGAAGGACAGGAAGGTTAACATTAACAACAAGAAAAGCATGAGAAGGACGGGCAAGCCGGCCTGAAATAGAACACGTGAGAAAACTCTTCCCTGCTGTTCACTACTGCTCCAGTGTGAAAGATAGAGGAGGAAACAGAAAACTGGTGAACAACCCCGAGGCTAACCACAGCCCAACGCTAGCTGAATGAAAACTGTGCCAATCTGCTGCCTGGAATAGCACAGGTCTCTAGCCACATCTAACAGGCAAGTTATAGAAATTGGGCAAACGAGAGGCTTAAAGTGGTCCTGAGCCATCTTTCTCTTGCACCCAATATGTTCTGGCATGCTCCTGGCTCTGGAGAGACCCTCAGCATAGTCTGGAAAATGTCAGGGCCCTCTAAGATGGGAATGGGCATGAGGAGGCAATCAAAAGTTGCCTAGCATTCTTCACAGCAGGGCAAGCTGAAGCCCCACTGTTAAAACCAGCATGGCGATAGGAAAATGCCCCCATGGCCAGGAGTGGGGTTTTTAGACCCCCTTAAGTACAACCTGTGAAAACATGCTGGAAGAACAGAGTAGAAATAGGTTCAGGTTTGCCATGCGAATGTATCTAGCATGCAGCTACTTCTATGGAAAGTCTCTCCATTCATATATCTATCTATTGTAAGAATTACCCACTGAGGATTAGGGTCAGCATTATTATTAACTTTAATCAATGTAATGACATTGTGAGTCTGTGTCCCCCCTGTTTAATAAGCTTGTTTAATAATTTTTAATGTTTTACTCATTAATACACCAGTTTGGGCTGCTATACTTTGCATTTTGGCCCAGGACCATTGAAAACAATGGCTTAAATCCCATACATGCTTTGGCATCAACGCAGAATCCCATATGTTCATTTATACTAAATTTACTTCTGTTTCCAATTTTTCCACTGTGCCTTACCCCGTTGACCTCCAAACTGCTGTAAATCCCCTTACTCTGCTCCCTGACACATGGCTGTGTAAATTGTGTACAAGGACTTGAAAGCAATCCCATGGCTGAGCATTATACATAACTATGAAAGTTAGACATGGGCTACAATAGAAAGGTCACAACAGGAGGCACATGAAAGGGCACAGCTTGCAACAACAGTTAATGTGTGCTTTGATCTTTGACCTTAGGAGCAAAGGGAAATACAGATCTCCATACCACCCCTGCAACATGTACATGGAGGAAGCAATCTGAATCATTAATTGCTCAGAATCCACATCTTGGGAAAATCCAACTCCAGCACACGTGAAAGCAGGATGGGCCAAGGGGCGCGTCCACATGCAGAATCCCTTCCCAAAGGGGACAGAAACTTGCATATATTTCCATATTTTAATTTGCTTGTATAAACAAGTACATGAATGGTGATCCATCCAGGAAGCAGGAAGCCTGTAATCAGGCCTGCTTTCTCTGAAATTATGCATCAGCGTAGGTTAGGACCTTGCAACAACAGGAACCGCTCTCACTGGCATTGGGACGAATCCCAGTGACCACACTTGGCATCGACTCACAACCAAAATGAACTGACTAGTGTGCTTTTTGGCAGGGTTGCCTTTTACCTGCCAGTGTTTCAAGTCAGGAAATTCCCTCCATATCCTGTGACCTCACCTGACCATTTACAAGAAAACCAACAGATACAGAGGGTTGTTCAAAATCAGCCCATAGTTTGAAGAAAACATGCAAGTGCATGCAGAAAAATTATGGAAGAGCACATGTTTGTGACTAGAAGGCCATTTATTCATTGTAAATCATTCGTTGAGCTCCTCCCACCAGCTCATTAGGAAAGCTTTTGTTTATCGCCCGCTTTGCATGCAATAAAAATTTGGCATAGTTTTTCACGCCCACCCTTTTAGAAGCACTCAGTTCCCATTTCCCGAGAACCCTGACTTTCAGGTATGCAGGTAAATTCAAAGGGAACCAAAGTTAGTTGCAAATAAAATGGCCTTTTGAAAAGCACACTTTAAAAATGGAGAGCTTTTCACTTGGCAGCATACAAGATAACAGGCTACTGCTTATAACATTGCATAACATGAGAGAACATTACTCACTGCTGAGTGATGTAATGTGACATCTGGTATTTGGAAAGTTAAACTATACACTAGCTATATATTGTCTTGACTTGTTACAGTACATGAGGGCATGCAGTACATATGTATCAAGACAGCTAATGCACAAGCCTTTTGGGTGTTGCATATTTTCTGCTGGCACTAGGCATTTTGCTGCCTTTTCTCTTCTAATTTTTCATAATGACTCCCAGATTTCAGTCACTGTCATCATGGTCTATTAATCTCTGCCAAAGATCACAGTAGCTGCAGATGGGGAAGACCAGGAGTGGTACAGCATAGCATCCAAACGTGTCCCTAGACAGACTGTAACCCTCAGCAAGAGATCACAGATAAGGACTGAAGTCAGGTTTTGATTGGATCCCTAACCGCAAGAAAACGAAAACATTCCTCACACATTTTTTTTAATGCTTTCACAAAACTGTGCTCATTTAGAGCCAGATTCGGTCAGGCCATTTTGCGCAGGTGCCCCGGAAGTCTGCCCTGGCTGGTACTCTGAGCCTCCTGGCTAAGAGACACCGTGCAATTCCCAAAGCATTTAGCATTGACAAAATCCGACTCTCTTGAAGGAGGAAGAAGCTTTACCGCTGGCTTCAGTGGAAACGGTTTGGCCAACCTTGTTCCGAGTCAACATTTCCAGAATATTTTCTTGCCCTCTCTCCATTTCCAGTTTGACATTAGTGCTCAGCTACTTTTCCTGACTCTTCTCTCTTGCCTGGGTGGGCTTTCTCTATGACAGTCTGACCAGGATCTCCCGGCCACTAGTTTCTATTTCTGTTCCTTGTTTGAACTGTGCTAACTCCAAAGGGCTGTGCTTGGAAAGCTGCATTAGAGATGCCCCTCCATGCCCCCCTTCTCCACTCTCCCTCTTCCCATCTGCATCAGTCACTCTTGTTTACAAAGAAAGAGACTCTATTTTTGCTTTGGTCCTGAGGTGCGTGTGGACACGTGGTTTATTCTTGGCATCGTTTCTACACAACTTGCAATAGCCGTGTGAACTATCAAGTTCTCTCAGAGTACAGGACACCGCTCTGTAAATGCTCTGCTATTGCCAGACTAAAATCAGCAAAGCCATTGCTATCCTGCTTGTTTGTTGCCTTGTCTGTTGGGGTACTTCCTGTAAAATAATATCTGCTGAACAGCTGCACGATGTGAACTTCATGGAAATCATCCTGTTTTGTTCCAACCCTTATTGGCGTTAGCTCCAAAGATACATTTGGAATAAGAGGAGAAAGAAAAGTAGAGACAAAACATCTAGTATAAATTCAGTCTCAGCCCTTTGAGGTCTCATGTGGTATAAGGGACATTCAAGCTTTGCAGTCTGAATGGCAGTGAAATATAAAGTTACCTCTTCATTCAAACTGCCTGCACAGAATCAAAATGAGGATTTTCAGCAAAGTGAACCATTCCCAAGCTAGAAAACCTCCCTCCTAAATCCCAAAGCTGCACCCAGTTTTTAGCATTATTTTTTATGTAATATAACTACGAGGATGAAGCTTCTTAGTTGCAAAACAGGGCCCCTGTTGTTGTAAGTGCTGAACAAACACAGAAGACAACTTAAAGTCTAAGGGCTTAATGTTGGGTGTGTCCTAAAGCTCTTAACCCCTAGGCTGTCCACACATTAACGCCTTAAACTGACTTAAAGGACTCCTTATGTAGCTCAAAGTTATGCCACTCCAGAGCAGGATTATCTCTTGATCCTCACAACCCAGTTCCCGAACCACTAAGATGTGATTACTTCCTACAGGTGTGCCACTCGAGTTGAAGGTGTGATAATGCTCCAGACTGCAAGTTAGCACTAAGCTGCTTGACATTTGAGTGACTCACAGTGTAAGGTGTAATAAGGCCCTTAGTGTGAGGTTACACGTTGTACTAAATCAGTGGAATATTAAGCACTGTTGAAGTTAGAACAACTTGCAAGAAGTCTCACGTTAAGGGTTAATGCTATTTCTTGCCTGCACAGCTCTGACTTGCCATTAAAAGACTGGCAAGCAGGGGGTGGCTAGGCACCAGGACATCAGGGCTCTGTCCTTGTTCTGGGTGGGGGAGGAGGACAGGAAATGGTACTTCCTGTAATGCTAAAGGGCTCCTATTACTTGCTTTATCTCCTTGGAGTAGACAGAAGTTGTCCTAACATGAGCTGGGTAGTACGGCGCAGAGTTAACCCTCACCTGAAGTGGCATCATTTTGAGCCACTCAAAGGGCATTTAACACAAGATAACGGGCTTTAACATACAGATACTTGTGTTTTAAGTTCCCTTAATATGCTCTAAGTGTAGCATGTAATGTCACTGTAAGAGAATGATCCAAGGCTCTGAAACTTATTGGAAGCCCAGCATCTTTCCGTGGGCTATAGGGAGCTGAGGATCAGGCCACGAGAACAGTAAATGTTAGTGGGATGTTTTTAAGAACTGGAAACTTTTGGATGTGTGAGATTTTGTTGTTATTTATTCTTTCTCCTTTCAATTTTCTCTTGCCTTATGGATTCATACCAGGGCTAGAATCAGGAATGTCTCAATAGCACAAGATAACTCCTCCGGCAGTTTCAGTCAATCAGGAGCAGAGCTAACGGAAACGGACTTTCATCTGAGAAATTTTCCATATAGTTTTCAGGGTCAGGCAATCTTGATAAATACCTCAGGCACTAGATTTTTATTGCAGGGTCCAGTCCTTGAACACTTATGCCTATGAAATACAGAAACCTGACTTTCTTCACCTGTGCTTTTTCACACTGATATATCAACATTGCTTTTCATGGTGTCAGCCCTGATGGGGATAAGAGATGAAAGTATTTAATGCATTATGGCAATCAGGAGTTGTAGTAGAGACGATATCTTTTATTAAACCAACAAGATTTTTGCAAAAAAAATCTCTAATTGCAAGCTTTCAGGCACAAATGTCCTTCATCAGGCATTGGAGAAAAAATTGCAAAAGTTCTCCTGGGTAAAAATGAAAAATAATAATCTCTATGAATTGCTTTCTTGCTCAAACAAACTGCCTCCCCTGCTGCCACCACCACCACCACCACCAAGGCCCTATTATTATATTGTTCCCATTATAACAGGGTTCAGCAAAGTTTTTGAGCAGAGTAGCAAAATCCCCCCCAACCTCAACTTGTGACATGTTGGTGTGCCAGGAGTGGACAGTGGGGGAGCCATGAGGAGCCCAATCCTTATTGTAATAGCACAGCCCCAGCCCCTTCCCTGCAGTCTGCCCCGAGGTGTGTGCGCCAAGCAAAGTGCCTTTGCTTGCCACACTCTGGCACCCATGCCAGGGGTTGCCTACCCCTGGTTTATTAGAAGCTTTTTTCTCTTAGAAATAAGTATCCTGAAGATAGGAAGGTGGTGCAACGAATCTTCATTATCATATTAAGTAGCATAATGAACGGACTAGCCCCTTCCTACAAGCTAGTAACTAAAAAGCAGAGTTCTGCCCTCTGCATAGGCACTGATGAATCGTAGGCCAATGACTTGTGTTGTCTTTTATTATAAATAGCTTAGGTTGGTTTATTATAAATAGCTTAGTTTAGGGTTTTCTTTTCTCCTACTTGACTTTTATGTGCAAGCTTACTGCAGTACAAGTCAGTCTTCAATGTATAATTCACACTGAAGGCCACAGTGAAGACTTGTAATAGCTAACATCCATGTCTACCTTTTTTTTTTCTTTTAGTAACCTATTTCACTTTCCACACTGACAGTTCAGGATGGTTCTCTCTGTTATTTTCTTCAGGCTGTAGCTGTCTAGTAAATCTTACTTGAAGGGCATGTTTCCTGGTGTGCAGACAAAATGTTCTTTAATTCAGCTTCCATCCAATATTTGCCAAAGGGATATACAATTGAATGGAGAATGGCATTAGGAGTTAGAAGACAGGTCTATTCTTGGTTCTACTACAAACTGCTGTGTGGCGAAGGACAAGTCACTGCTACAAGACACTGCTCTCTATCCTTTTCCTGTCTTATTTTTTTGGAGTCAAGGCATGGACTTTCTCTTTGTGCAGAACCAAGTACTTTGTGCCTTCTAGCTACTATAGGCCTGTATGTAATAACTCGATACCCTTTCTCTTTCAGAACTACCCTAAACAATTTTTCTCCCTCTTGGTTTTTCTACTCCGCAAGTTTGCATGAACATTAAATCAATGGATGGGAGAATTGTTTTTCTAGTAGCAGCTGAATTTTTTATCATATTCCTCTATGGAGGTGCAGGCTGGAGGAATTAAAAGGGGGTCTTTGTACATACCAAATCCATCTTCTGCTTTTGGAGCAAGCCAGTCAATGGATGCCCTTTTTTTTAAACCAATAATCCTCAGGATTCAGTCAGTGAAGTGGCTGGTGAAAAACGTCAGCTTACAGAGGAACAGTTAAGCTGTCATCAGGACTGCTCATGCAGCAAATCCAGTCATTCCCTTCACCGTTGTTGTCAGTCTATCTTTCCTCCTGCTGGTGAATAAGAGGAGCTATTTATTTCATGGGACCTATCGCCAGCACTGGTTATGAACAAGAGAGTGCACGTGTAGTGCCAATCTCAAAATGCACAAAAGGGCAGGTGGCATCAGTGTGTAGGTTGAATCTATTTTGGTTCTGCCATCTTACTTATGCATCTTTACGATGGAGTTTCTAGGCTGGAAGCTCTTTGTGTCACAGACTTATATCATTTTGATGCGACAAAGCTCCTGGGGGTCCCACTAACATTATGTTAAGCGTTGTACAGACATATAACAGAGAAACAATTCTTCCCAAAAGAGCTTTCCAAGAAGGTGGGGTGGCTCTCTCTGATGCTGCTATACTCAGTAATGGTAACAATCAATCATTCTCATGCCCCCCAACCGAGCATCCCACCAGCAACCACTCCAGCTTTCGTCTTCTATCTTCCAGCCTTTTGTGCTTAATTCCTCACTCGAGTGCTATTTTTTAAAAAAAAGGGAGAGTAAACACAATGGGCATGGATATGTGCACCAAAACCGTCACCCAAACCAAATCTGTTGTGTACTCATAATGATGATTTAAATGAGCTTTCCCTGCCTCAGGAGAAGAGTAAGCAGAAGTTGTTATGGAAACCAGTATAAATTCCTTCAGAAAATATGGCAAAACCATTAGCGTACAAATTGCATCTTCCCCCAGATCAGCCTAATTTGATCAAATGACTTAATTTCAGGGTTTTGAAGAGCAGGTGTACAGAATTAATTCTTGATATCCCCCGTTACCAGGAGGTGCCTTATATATTCCCTACATCACAGTCCAGTACATCCAAACTTTGCATAGATACCTACAGAAGTCCTGAGACAGTATAAATGGTCTTTTTTTAACTATATGCCAACATGTCTCGTGGCTTAAAAATAGTTTTGCATTGTAACGAGTGTTCAGGAGACAGCAATAATGATCACAATAGCAATATGTATAATAGGAAACATAATGTATAACAGGAATAGTTCCTGCAGCCAAACTTCTTATCCCAGTTCAGACTTACCATTGTGATGCAGAAAAAATGATAAAACACATGCTTAAATCCTAAGAATTAGAATAGGACTTAAAATGAAGCAAGCATGGGGCTAAATTTGGAGCGTATGTTTGTTTTCCCCTGAATAAGAACCTGTAAAGAAAAAAGTCTGCGATTCCCTTAGGAAAAAAACAACAACCTTAACACTGGCCATAACCCTAACCTTTCCCTAAAATGAGAAACACTGAGTACACATAACACTAAAACTATTTTGCATTTATTGTTGTCATTCAAGATGGCGAGGATGAGGTCACAAAGCTTGGAGGAAATAAAAACATGTTTAATAGGGAAAAACAGAATTTGCAAGGTCTTGAAAGGAATACAGACAACAGCACATGTACAGTAGGATAAAGACTAGTGTAATTAATGGAGATTTACTTATTAATGCCACGAGTGTATTTAATCCTTTAGGTTGTATGCAATAGTCATGGGTAATACAGGGCTCCTTTCTACTCCTCCGATTCCAACAGGACCTGAAGTTGCTTTTCCAAGGGCTCGCTATTCCGGTGAACACCGGATGCAGCACATGTGCTTGCATGTATACGCATACACGTACACGCATTCTGCAGACATGGGGGCAGAGTTGATACTGTTATAATGTGCTACCTGCTTCCAACACTGAACAATACTGAACAGCATGTAATTGCAGGTGGGGCAGGATCAGAATGTCCACTACCTCCAGGCAACTCTGGAATAGCTGAAAGGATGCCATCAGACATGCTGAGACTGGAGTTGCACGAAAAATGAATTCTAGTGCTGAGAAACCACTTGGGAAGGGGAAGTAATAGCACGTTGGGGACAAAACCCACGTATTTGTGGATGCCCAAAATTTCAAACCATTCCTTGTTTTTTCTTCTTTTTTTGGGAGGAGGAAGAGGGAGGATGGGATAACAACACTTTACAAAAAAATAAGAGTTTGGGTACCCCAAGATTTGTAAGATTCAGTGGCAGGATCCAGCTCTTCAGTGGTCTTGAGGTACCTGGTTTCCTTTATTTTCAGGGTTTAATTCAGAGTCCAGTGCCTATCTAACTTGAAGCCTAAAGCACTTGGGCACAAATCCATTGATTATCAAGGAAGAAGGCACAGTAAAGATTCAGTAAAGTGGATTTGGACAAAAGAGACAAGGAGAGAATTATGCAACACAGAATAGGCAAGTGTAACTTGGAAACAAATGTGGGAGGAAAAAATCTTGAAGATTTGACAGCCACTTTGAATTGCTTTGTGGGGGTTAATTAAATGATACCAGAGCATAGTCATGTGAGGCTGTTCTATTTATGTCGCTCCAAGCCAAGCCAATCGACATTCATGGCAAGAAGTTCAAAGCTGAAGAATCGGTTTGATTACGTGGTGTTGTCACCTTCTCTCAGGTACAGTAATGGATTCTGCTACACGGAAATTATAAAGCCTGCTTTGTCCTTTGCCCCCCACCCCCTTTCTTCTCTCTCTGTCTCAAGAATCTAGCCCAAGGTCAGTCAAGGAGTCAATAGACTTCCTATTAAAGGATATTACGGAAAAAGAACAACACCTATTTATGGCACTCAGGCCCATACCAACTTGCATTTACATCCTTCTAACCAACGTTAGGGGTGTCGTGTAGGTGCAAGGTCTAGTGCAAATTCTCTCGAGTTCACTGCACATACAAGAGAGATTAAAGAACAAACAACTGGACATACAATACCCAGCACTCCTGTCATTCAACACATTAGCTGAAATGGTAGACAAATGTAGATTTGGTACCGCTGATTACATCATAGGCAAACAAGGCGAAGCAGAGTCTACTGTTGGCCTGAATAAAAAATGTGAACCATCTGAAGCCTGCTAGGCTTTTCCTGCTTGTGCCCCCATCACTCTTGTAAACAGCAATAGCAAGAACATCAGGGAGAAGAGCTAGTCCCTTGTTCCTGTTTATACGGGGATTAGTAAAACTAATTCACAGCTAGTGGGCCAATGAACATCGTAGGATTAGAAGGAATTTCCCCAACACGCTGAGATTTCCCCCGTATGGAAAAGGGAGAAAGTGTCACAGGAAGGCCTTTTTTAACTTTAATTCCAATGACACTATTGTTTCTTCCCTGCCCAGTCACGTTCCTTTTCTCCCTTAATATAGTTGAATATGAGATCGTTAGACTTCATATTTAATGCCACCCCCTGGGGCTCTCAGATTTTGTACAGGGAGCACTTTTTCTTGTAAGAGGTTGAGTCATCTCATCCCCTCTTGCAGTTCTTGGTAGCTGAAGAGTGCACAGTCTCTTTATTTTCCAAATAAACTATTAAGAACTTTCTCCCAATGAGGCTGGTTGAGCGTCAGAATGGGCTACCCAGAGAGGCTGTAGGATCACCACCTTTGGAAGTTGTCAAGACCAGGTTAGACAGACAAGTGGCTGTGATGGTGTAAACAGGAATGATCTTGCCCAGAGCAAGTCTGGACTAGATGAGCCCCTGAAGTCCCTTCCAACCCTCCCTTTCTATGATTCTACATTACCAAGACGTGAGTATAGGAATCTTTCCTCAAGTTGTTCTTCTTCCTTCTATATTTTGAAAAAAGTAACATCATAAAAAGTTTGGGGTTTTTTTTAGGTAAATTAAGATTTAAACATAAAAATAACCGGAATAATCTAAGGAATGTCACAGATAAGGGCTTGGCAATTGCATTAACACATACACATTGTGCACAATCCTGGCCCCATGGAAATAAATGGCAAAAAGTAATATACTCCCATGACTTTAGCTCTTGTGTTTCTTTGTTAAATATTACATATACAACTTATGGTATATTATATGTCTGGAACCGCCTTTTAGAGATCTTGGTTTCTCTTTCCCAGCACTGTTGGAAATTGCAGGAACTTGATCAACTCTCCTTGACAAATTCAGTCACAGGACTGTGTTTTGATGCCATTGACAAGTAGTACTGAAGTACAAGAGGGGAGAGAAAGGAGTGCAAGGGTTTGCATTCTGAAACAGTAAACTTCTTTGTGCTTATAAAATACCTAAACACTTGTAAAGAGTTTAATATGTGTTTTATTTCAGGAGACAACCTCATGTCAAACATGCATCAAAAGGGGAGGCCAAATGGGCTCTCTGGAGAGATGCTATTAAGTAAGGATAAAGAATGCTGCCAACATGTACTCACTGGCCTCCTCATTTAGTAAAGGATTTGCTAGCATACGCGCATGCCGGGAAGCTTTAATTAGCAGTTCAGGAAATCCAGGGAAAGAAACAATTCTTCATCTTTTCATACGGGCTAAAAAGTCCTCAGATATCATGGGGATGGATGCAGGACAACAGCCTGATGAGATAGAGAGATGCCAAAATGCCTTGGCTTGCATCCCCTTTCCTCCCCTCCCCACCTCATCATTAGTTATCTTCTTTCTGCTACCATTTTAAGTTGAGGTATCAGAATGACTCGCTTCCTGTCAAAACATTGTTTGTAGAGGAGGAGAAGGTAGTATCTAATGGGACAGAGTACCTGGTATACTTGGTAGTAACTACAGGCTAATCATAATGCAATTGTTACATACTCTTCGTTGTGTCACAGTCATTATAATTTATCACTTTCCCATTGCAGCCAGCAATTCAATCTGTCATGTTGTACTGTTTTTAGTAATGATGTTATTGGAGTTCAGGGAAATGGAAGGGTTAATAAGGTGGTTCTTAACTGCGTACGATGCAGGGTAACTCACATAATGTAGCTTGGAAGAGATAAACGCAGGAAGCTTGCAATTTAGTAGACCTCTTTTGCTGCAGTGCCAAGGCTTCCCTCTAACTGACACCATCCATCATGCTGAACTTTGCTCAGAGCTGTGTAATACATTCGACCTGAACTTCTATCAGGCTCAGGTCAGCCTTTGTTCAAGCTAAGTCCCCTTATCAAGTCTTTTGTTGTTTTTTTTTTCCTATAAAAGCAGCTTGATGTACAATTTGCTTTCACTAAGGCCTAACTCTTATTATTAAATGTTTTTGATTATTGCCTTATCATCATTGTCCGGCCCAAGTATAAAGTAGTGCCTATCATGATCCATATGCTAAGCACCATATAAATACAGAATTAAAGATATGCCCTTGACCCTAAAAACTAGCAGTCATCATTCCACAATCTTATGTTCACAGATATCCAATTTAAATCAGATGCAGCCAAAAAAAAAAAAAAAAATTCTAGATCCTCTCTCATTTTGAGGCTGATTTTCATAAAGAAGCGAAATTTAATCGGAGAACAGGGCACCAAACTGAATGGCAGGTAGAGCTGTTAATGAACAAGTAATACACACAATCTTATTTTTAATTGTTCTTGTGGAAAACAAAAGGATGTTCAGGAGGCCTCCGCTCTGTTCCAGTTCTGCAGCTAGCTCTCTGGATGAGCTTGGAAGGAGCACCTTGCTTTGCTATGCCCTTCGCCATACCCTATCTATCTACATTACGGGAACAGAGGTTGCCTGACGTTTCCTCTGTACCATAGTTTTGTCCCTGTAATGCTTCCAAGTTCCTCTTTATTTCATTCAGACACACATTTTCCCAAAATGGCCATGATTTCATTTCCTGTGGTGTCTGAACAGTTTTGCAGAGTCACTGAATTGCACAAAAAGTTTCCAATTTAAGTTAAGTTTTGATTTCTCTACTTTTTGTTGTGACAAATGTGAGTTTTCAGGCTACCCTAATTTGTACCCTTACAATCCGGACATGGTAAAAACTTTTCTTCCAAATGGTATTTAACCACAGGTATCAGAAATCCTAACCCTCCTCTTTTATGCAAGTTCTTCAGTGGTTGAGCTCCATCAAAATGATGAGCTCCAGTGAGATCAGCAGTCACCCTGGAATAAAGCTAAAGCAATGCAAGTGAAGAGTCAGCCCTATGTTATCTGAGTGTTGATATCATGCTTGAGCTGCAGAGAACCGGCGCTAACTTATTTGCAATCATGTCAGCTGGGAAGAAAGAGCCAGGAAAGCTTTCCTGAGCCCAGAGGTTGCTATCTTCCTCTCTCTGTTCACAGACGTCTAGGATCCTCTCAACAGGTTGGCACAAGTCTGCTACTAATATCAGCTTCAAACAGTGCAAGGAAAGGGCAGCCAATTTCATTTGAGTCTTTGAGAAGTGTTTAATCGAAAGGAGGCTTTTTGCCATAGCTTTACTATATTCTGTCTCAGCTACTGGATGAGACAAACTTCCCACCCTTTCCAGCTGCTCCTAAGTGCATGTCTCATGTCACCAGCCTGGCTTACTGTGCCTTCATCTATCTGGAAACAAATGGCCAGCGATGGGGTTGCTGGTTCTCAGTCGTGAACAACACAGGTCTTGCTTGTTTCTGGTACCTCTAAGAGCTTCCCTTCTGGAGACTCAGGCATAGAAGTGTGCAATACAGAAAACTTCATTAAAAAAAGGCATTGTCTTTTCTTTCCTCAAATATACACAGCATGTCAAAATAGCAGGTAAAAACCATAAAAGGCTAAAACATGCATGTCACATAAGCATTTCTAAGTAACCCTAAACTCAGACAGCTTCATCCTCTTAAGGCAGTTACAAACTGCCCCTGCTAAAGCTGCCCTGGTTGTTCAAGGAGGACAATGAAGAGGGAGAAAGGTACGTGTGATGCTGCAGCATCTACTGTTACCCATCAGGAATTAGTACTTGGGAACTCCTGAGGGCATGTCCACATGTGCACATTTACTGAGCAATAACCAAAATTACTGTTCAGTCTACATGTGCAGGCCTATATGGTGCAGTAAATATGGTGACTTATGCTGACTTGAGCATAAATTTGAGAGCTGCAACATGCAGGTCTCAAATTTATGCCTGATTATTTTCCATGCAGTAATGCAGGTGTAGATGCCTTACTGCACAGTAACACTGTGTGTAGGGGGTGATTTGAGACTAACTTTAGTCCCATTAAAGTCCACATCAAAGTAGATTAACACTGTGTGTGGACTGACTTGGGCCTAAAGTTAGTCCTGAAAGTGAGTCCCAAGTCAGTCCACACGCAGTGTTAATCCGCTTTAATGCCTGCATGTGTAGACACCAGTCTATTCCCGCTTACTGTGCGGTAAATTTAAGTCGGCATAAATGCAGGTGTAGACATGCCCATTATTTTCTCCAGGCCTCCAAATGAGTTCCTAGGAGCACGCTTCTGAGCAGATGCTGACTTGATTGAAACTGTCTAAACATAAAGTAGCTAAGCCTCTAATTAGGTCTGCTGAGGACAGCGACACACACCGGTCACAAAGAGAGGGAAGCATTTGCCATGGATGGTCTGAGCGTGAAGTGTGAGCACCGTGGGGCAGGAGGAGCATGAAGGAACAGAACTCCAGGGGGCCTAAATCTCCACTGGTGTGATATCCTCAAGGGACTTGGCAGCTTCACCTTATGGCAGTGAATGAAAGAGCTAGAATTGGCTTCTTGTGTCCCTTACTCTCTGCACTGCGGCTAAGGAAAGCTTGGCACATGCCCCCCTGTATTTTAATATGCAATGCAAAACATTTTATAAACTGTTGGATGTTCACAAATAACTAAGTAAAGCATAAATCAACGTGAAGACTTTAGAAACTCAGTATAAGCAAACATACATGCATAGAAACATTTTATGGATCGAGTCCTATCACAAACATATTCACACGGCATCAGTGCTTGTGTGTTTGAGGCAAGCAGATGCAAACGGATTCTCAGACACAGAAAAAAAGCAAGAAAACCTAATTAGTAAAGAAATTATGGAAAGCCCCTTATCGCATTTATGAACATACATACCAACAGAAAGTAAAAATAAATAAATCAATAAAATAAATAAAAATCAGTAGTTCTGTTTGAGAAAGTTCTCTCATCTCTGAAAGTTTAAAGAGAATTTGTGATATTCAAGTTTTTACCTTATGGAAGGTAGGAAAATATGCATGCAAATCTATGATTAAATGCTTCTTTTTAAGCAGTTTTGAGAGAAGCTTTCAGTTGAGTGATGAGTCTATTGTAACCAAGAATTGAGAAAGAATCTGAACAGAAAGCTATTTAAACCTAACCCACTGACTTAAAACATTTCTACACACCTACATTTTGATCCAGTTGCATCTATGACAAGGTCTTTCAATGATAAGATCGAATGTGCTCATACAAGCTGAAAGGAGAATTTTCCAAATATAGTTCCATATTCAAGCTTGTGAAGCTGCCTAAAAAGCTGAGGATATGAAGGAGGGGAAAGAACTTGCAAATAAAATTATTAACTTGCAGGTACTTTGTGGGAGAGATGACAGGTCCCTTTCCATTCCTGCCTTTTAAACTCTGTTTTGACTCTGTGGGGAGGTATAAGTGTGCCTTTATCCAAGACTCCTCTATGCCTCACTTTGCACATTTGTACAATGCCTAAAATGATCTCTAAGTGCGGCATAGGCTTAGCATTTAACATGTTGGTGTTTGCAAAGAACTCTAAGAAGGAAGGTAGTATAGAAAAGCTGAAGTATCAGCATTACAGTAAATTGCAGAGGGGAAAGCACACTATAATTTCCATGTAAAAACAAATCATTCGTGAATGCTGATTGCTGACTGGGCCGTGCGAGGGAGAGTTAACACTGATCTACAGCAGAAAACAGATTCAGAAATCAGCATGGCTAAACTTCACGTTTCTCCATTGTGCAGAATGATGAGGAAGGGAGGAGACTGGTTTCAAGGAAACATAAAACATTTTTTCCCCCTTGTGCTTGAATCTCATGCTGTTGGGAATTGGTTTTCTTATCAACCTCCAATGCTAAGAAATGTTATCAATCTACATAAAGCTGTTTATTCCAGGTTTTGGTATCATGTGAGAAAATACATGGTGAGACCACATAGTCTCAAGTTAGTTATAACAGGCATTTGCTCTGGAGAATAGAAATAGTCCCTGGTTTTTCTCATTCTCCCTGCTATCTCATACAAATACCTCTGTTTTGTCCTGGAAGTAAGCACTTCAGGGTCTGGAACTGGATCTTCTCATGTATATATGCAGTACCTTCCTCCACTCCTCCATAGGGCCTTTGGACACTATCAGGATCCAGGAGATAAATAATAGGACAATGTGTGTGCTCCAGTGCAGTTTGAAGATGAACGTGTGTCCGGACCACAGTCAGGGTTGAAGGGCACGAACATCATCAGTGCCAGTTTCGCAGCATATTGCGTAGCTCGGTGATGATAGTCCAGTCCAGAGGGGGCAAGTATTTTATGCAGATCAGAAAAACTATCCTCCCACTTCGCAATCCCCCTGCCTAATCATTCGATGGACATAGGCAACCAGCACCTTACGATTCTGGAGGGGCAGAGTTAAGGCGCACTGAGAATATAGCATAAAGAAAGCTTGCATTGCAACTACCTGGGGTTTTCAGCCTTTACCCTGCCAAACTAGTACATTGCATCAGTGCTAGATTCACCAATAAAAGCAAAGGCTGAGATTCCTAGAGAGTTTTTCTTTTTTTAAAACACTTTATAAAAAAGCCACTTAAAATGTCATTATTTCACTAACAATGAGCCCAGCAGCCACACACAAGATATATATGTGTTCACAATATAAATCAAAACATTTTCTATATCAAATTACATTATTGGCTTAAAAAAAACTGGGGCAAAGCTGTGCGGGTTTGATTATCTGAAAGTCATTTTTTGTCCATGAATTCAACAGGAGCTAATGAAATGTTTTTACAATCTCTTTCCTTTTCTTTTATCCTTTGGTAAGTTCAATTTTCCATTCCCTATTACACCTGAAGCAATTATTAACTGACATGCAACAGGCATAGTTCAGCTGTTCATTTATTTTTAGGAGGTTAAAAAGCATTAAAAAGCACTTCATTAGCAGATCTTAAATGAAAGCATTCAATCTTGATCATGTCACCACAGTTGCCTAATTAAAGAAATAGGCAGATTTATTAAGCTGCTATTTTTAACAAAAACCCGGCACATTCAATAACTTGTAATCTTGGCAACCAGGAAGTGACATCACTCATTGCCCGAGTGAACGTGAATTATGTTTACACTATCCCAGGAGAACGTTTGTATTTTTCAACTCCCACAGAAAACTATCGGATTTAGCCTCAAAGGGAAAGACCAAGGGCACAGTTCCAACTGCTTTATGCTAGCTGAGGATATCACTGGTCTTTCTTCTGATTTCTTTTAATAATACATTTTCGTGATTCCTTTCATTGCTGCATAAGCCCAAACCCATACAATTACCTTTAAGACAGTAGAAAAACACTCTTCTCAGCTATACTAGAATAAATCCAAGAAGTTCCACTAAGACCAACAGATCTACCACATTTTTTTTTACCAGTGTAACAGAGAAATTTGGCTCATTGGGATGAGTTATAGGAGTGTATATTATTTTCCTGTGGTTTCCAGAATCAGACTGTAAAAGATTAACCGAGATAAATAGCATAAACTTCACCAAATAAAGGGGTCATCTTTATAGTAAAGAAAGAGAAGGAAACTATCAGTACTACTAATAATAGTATTAGTATTTTTATTGATTTGATGCCAGGGCCTAGCCCTAGATGCATCTACTAAAATCAGGAATCAACAAATTGCTGTGAAAATCATTTCACTTGCCCCGTGGTTGGATTGTTCCCCTTTCTCTTTGTCACTTCTGCTCTGTCACATCAAATGCCAGGCTTTGTTTCACTTCTGTAACACCTCTGTGTCTACCCCGACCCTCTGTTCTCTTGTTCAGCATTGAGAAGTTGATTTTTTGATCCAACTCATTCAGCACAGCTGGCTTCCTTTACCCACATATTACAGTTGTAAATAAGCACCTTGATGCTTTCTTGTATGATGCTCCTCAAGCTTGCAAGACAATCCTCATCAACAAGGTTGTTAGCCTCCTTCAAATCCCTCTTCAAACTTTATTTGCAGGTGATGTCTACAACAAGCCTGACAACACCTGAGCAGCAGATATGCTACAATGACTTCCTATTGGACTAAATAATATCATCCTCAGCTTTTTTTCAGCTTATCCATCTGTGGCCTCTTGTCTTATAGGACAATAGTAAGTTCTCTGAGGCAGAAAACATTTTCTTTTCTTCTGTGTTTATACAAACCTTTGCACCATCAATGCCAGGATAACATTAGCAATGTATAATAATAAATAAAGAACTAGAACATTGAAAGATACAGTGAAGAAATATTGTTGGCGATGAAGCTTACACACACAACTGACCTATCATTGAGATAAAAATAATTTTTATTACAAGGGGAAAATGCCTCTATAGATGCAAAAGCCTTTCCACTGATTTACAGAGAACAAAACTGAAGATCAAAATGCCTTTATTGTTTTGCTTTAAGCATGTATCGATGAACTCCCTTGAGTGCTTTTCCTATTTTTAGTATCATAATAAAAGACCATATGATTGCATTGGCAGAAATGCAGAGAGTGTAAGAACCAAATAGCTTAATTTATGTCAAGTTTTCTTTTAATTTCACTGCTTTCATCCTCATGAATTATCGATCCTGCTCTATGAACTGTATTGGTCCAGCAGAAAAGCTAATGAATCATGTTTACTGAGATAAGGAGCTAGCTGTAGAGCTGTGTTCTCAGAGTAGTGCTTAAGAACAAAGGGTAAGTAAACCTATTTCAAGAAATGTAAGCCACGACTTGGAACAAATTTGCAGTGTGTTACTCAGATTTTATTCTACCCATACAGGAGGAAAGGACCTGTTGATTTGAATGAGTAAACACTTTGGGATTTGGCCTCATATTAGCAGTGAGAACAAAATAAATGAGCACGTAGTTTTATAGATCTCCATTAGTGTATTCATTAGACCAAATATTGATATTCTTATATAGGATGGCGAATGCCACATGTCCCCTAGAATCATACCTTTGATAGCTTTCCCCACAAAAGATTACTTGAGTAATGAAATCTTTGACAGCATCACAGCTCATTGGGTGACGTTTCTCTAAGCTGCAGATGGGAAATTTTGCTGTTGCATCTAGCTGGGTTTTTGGTTGTAGCCGTGTTGGTCTATGGCAGGGCTTGTCAACCAGGGGTATGTGTACCCCCAGGGGTACTTAGAAAGGTCTTTGGGGATACATGGGGACAGGGGTGGAATGTGCCTCAGGCCCAGTGGTGGTGGTGGTGGCAGCAGCATTGCCCCGATGCATTTGCCTCTTACCCAGGGAAGGGAGAAAGGAGAGGGGTGCATCAGGCACTGCCAGCCCCACACAGCACACTGTGCCACCCCCCTAACCCAGCTCGCTCCTGATTGGCCTCCAGGTCACTGCAAGAGTCTCAGTGGGGGGGTGGTAAGTGTTTCCATGCCCACTCCCAGGAACAGGGTTGTGGGGAGGTTGCACATGGCGGTGGCGACCACCACCGCCCTGTGCTGCTTTCCCATAGCCAGTTGCACGTGCAGCTCTTCAGGCTGCTGACCAACAGCAGTGGCACAGGGCAGTGGGTGGTGGCAATGACCACCACATGAGAGCCCCCCTCCACCACCCCTCACCCCGCATCCAGCCAATGCCATCAGAGAGGGCACACTTGCTAGAAAAGGTTGAAAAACCCTAGTCTAAGGACATACGCAGGCCAGGATCTTTGGATAGATATGATATATTTTATTAGACCAGTTGAGGGGTTGGAAAAAAGTTCTTTGCAAGCTTTTGCAAGCAGTCACCCTTCTTCAGACATAGGGAGTCTTTGCTGTTCTGAGATCTCCAAGGAATGAAAGAAGCTAAAAGTGCAACAGGATGTCAATGAACATGCAAATAGGTGGAAATTAGAACAACGAAAGATAGAAGAGGGGAAGGGAGGGAGGGAAACTTGCCTGATTGTTGCATCTAGACACTTGCCTACTGCAGGCTCCAATTAACAAAATGTATGCTTCCTTTCTTAATAGCCTTCCCTCCTACAAAGCATACGCTTATCCTGTACTGTTCCAGGCTTCCATTACTGCTTATGAGCCAGCTGATATTGTTCAACATTGTCTTTGGAGCTGACCCAAAATTTAGAAAAAAGAACATGCTATGAAATAAATGTTTGTACTTAGGACTGGAGAGGAGCATTTTGCTTGTAGCTATTTTCATATTCCAGGACATGTGAACAGGGTCAGAAAAAACAAATCTATGTTGGTTAAAAAAAGAACTCAATAAAAATGGCCTCCAAAACAAATATCTAATCTGATCCTGTGCAGTTACTCTTTATTTATCTCTGATGAAAAGAGATAGTCTTTCTTTCTTTTATACAAAACTATTTAGACTCTTGTTAATACAGGTGGAATCAATAATAGGTTAATTGAATATTTTGATTGCCTTTCATGTGGCTGCAGGAGGAAAGAGACAGGCCTCTAAGCTTATAACTAAAGACAAAACTAAGCAGCAGACTCAGATTGTGCCCCCTTATCAATACAAATCACATCATCACTGGACCATATAACAAATTATAACACCCAAGGCTCATTCACCTACACTTTTGCAAAATCATGTGCCATCACCTTTCACCTTTTTACAGTGCCTCTCTGCCGTCGAGATTGGACAGAAAGGGTGGCCCCTATGTGCAAGAAGGAACGAACCCACATCATATCGGTTCCAGAAAGACACACAAGCCTGTAGCAGAACACCTTAACCCCCTTGATTTTCCATCGCTGACCTCAGAATAGCTTTTCTTCAACAACCAAAATAGAAGAATGAACTTGAATGCGAAGTTGCAGAACAAGAAATTATCCACAGACTGGATTGTGTTAAGGATGGTCTAAATCAGGGCTATTGATCCTTATCCAAATATCACATGAGCTTGGGCTCTCAAAAGTGTATGCTAGATTTTTCTGATTAAATTATTTTATAAGGTGCACTTAATCTACCCTCCCCCTTCCCACTGACTTCAGACTAACATGGCTAATCACCGCTCTGCTAAAAAATGAGACAGAGCTATTAGTGATTTTTACCCTTATGGGAAAACTTCTGTTAAATTGAATAGAAAACAGGAGGTTTTTTCTGTAGGTTCCAGTGGAACCACTCTATAGGACTGCTTAAGAAACTGGATCCCTGGTATAGAAAATAAAATAAAAAAGCTATTGCATTCTGAAGCTTTGTAGCTATGATGATAAAGCCCTCTGACTTCCATCTCCAGAGGACTTTTTCATTAAGTGCGATCTGCTGTGCAATTCAACAGGATGGAGGTATCCTGTTTTGTGTCATTTGGCTTGATCTAACATATCTTTAAATGATGGGCCAATCCACAAAGCAGAGCATTTGCCCAGAACTCCCATCTATGGAAAAGCCTAGCCAAGCACTATAACTTAGGGATGGTAAACCAGACAGTTGACTAAATATTGTCAATTGAGCATTCAATTGCATATGTTTTGACTGGTCAAAGATTATAGCAATTTTCCAAAAAAAACCCTAGATTTTTTTTTGCAGTGTTCTTGACAGAAATACGATTTTTTAATTGTTTTTTGACCTTTCTTAATGGAAAACTGTGCTTTTTCCGTGTATTATTTGGACCTATTGGCGGTGTTTAACAATTTTTGACTGATATTTGACTGGCCAGTTAACCAAACTTTATTTCACTGGTCAAATACCCAAAGCTACTGAAAATTGCAGTGATTAATGACACCAGCAGTGTCCCTTAAAATAGCCTCCTCCTAAGATGGAGGGAGTTCCTGCTTAGCAGCTCTCTAGGGAATCCCATATGTGGATGCCGAATCAGGCCATGTATACCTGCCAAGCCTCAAGTCCCATTTTGAACAAAGTAAAAATCCACCCCCTATAGCATATAAATTAATCAGCTAGTTCATGATCTCCTGGTATTCATGGCAGTACTCATCCCATTGTGAAATATCACATGGAAAGAGGTGATGAAGCCCACTAATCACCAGTTGCTGATAGCACCCATTACAGCGTACGGTGTAGAAAATGCCATAGAAGACGCAACACCTCCATAAATGACACCAACATTTTAATTGAATAATCATTAAAAAGGGAGAAATTCCAAGTCAAGACTTCATCTACAGAATAGGTAGATGCACTGTCTGCCAGGAACCATGGGCAGAGGAAGTGGACCAGAAGTTGATAAAGAAGCAGAGATTCACCTTCATCCATGCTGATTCACCTTCATATCCAGACAAGGGCAGGTTACTAATGGAGTTCCTTAGGAATTGGCTTTGGTTCCCGTTTTAATTAATATTTTCATTAGTGACCTTGGCGCAGAAATTAGGGGTACACTATGAAAACTTGAGGATGACACAAGCTAGTACACATTACCAATAGAGAGGAGATTGGAGATGTCCTCAACAACTGGAATGGAAACGGGATGAAATTTAATCCTATAAAGTGCTGGGTCATTTTATTTCACTGTAATAACAAGAATATCTGCCATAAGTTGGCATTAATGGAGTGAGGAGAACAAAATACCTAGACATACCAGCCCTCACGGGGTGAATCTGTGTTACTAAATGACATGGCTGTGAAAAGAGGCACATGCAACCCTTGGGTGAATTAGAAAAAGTAGGTATATCTGATAGAGGGAAGAAATTATTAATGCCGTTGTAAAAAAATCACTAGTGAAGCCTCATTTAGGGTACCAAGTGCAGTTCTAGAGACTCGTGCTCAAGAAAAATGAATTTCAGCTGAAGAGATGGGATGCTGGAGTGAGAAGCAAGGCAAGTCCAAGGCGAAAATGTCCTTCCAAGGACATTAGAAGAGTCTGGCTTGTTTAGCCAAGCAAAATGAAAGTGGAGGAGAACTGTGAGTCCACAACTGTATTAGAAAGGTGTTCAGTGAAAAGAAAGAGACAGAAAAAGGCTATTTAAGAAAAAGGACAACTTGCCATGAACTAGCTTGAAAGAAAAGTACATTGGCAATTAGACATTTAACCATCAGAGGGATGAGGGTTTGTTTTTTTTTTAAATCAGTGGTGGGAACAAAAAACCTGACTACTTTGAACATGGAGCTTGATCACTTTATGAATGGGAATATATGATACAGTTCTAGCAGCAGGGGACTGGACTAATTGATCTAGGATGTCCCTAGAGCTGTTTGTTTGAGCTGCTGATTTTCTTTATCATGTTCTAAGGACATGGTTTTTTTCTCTGTCTCTCTAATATCCTGAACACACGTACACTTCAGGATGACTGACACTTAAACTCAGGGATTAGTGAAAGGCAGTGAAAGAAACAGTCTTATTAAATTTTCTGCTTCTTGTGCATGTAGAAAATACAGGGTGTACCCCCACAAACACTTAAATAATCTATAAGGAGTACAAGTCCATTTTCCACCTGGCTTCATTGAATAGGCCAGACCTGTTAAACTAGTTCTCAGTTAGCATGTAACCATCACTTTAAGGATAGTTTTGGAGTTAGGGACCTTGGGGCATTGGTATTTGATATTGGTTAGCAGTGTCTCTCTTTATCCCCATATAGCAGTTTCCTAAACAGTGATCTACAGACCATCACTGGTCCGTGAGCTCCTTTCAGGTGGTCTGCAAAAAGGTGACCTAAGGCTAAAGCTGACAAACATTACACCCAACTTCACAGAACTTTGCTCAAAAAACCAGGCACATCCATCACATTAGAAAGATAAGACTACCGATATTAAAATATGAGCTGTGTGCTTTGATTTGTAGAACCAAAAAAAGGTTTATGAAGTGATCCACCAAGACCCTCAGGAATTTTCAAGTGGTTCATGAAAAAAAAAATGTTTGAGAACCACTGCTATATAGCATTGCATCACACCAAAGGAACAAAACCAAAGATCTCAGAGCAAGCGTCTAAGAAGTACTTGATTTGGATCGATGTAGTTTCTTACTTCACTCTCCTAGAGCAAATGTTCCAAGATGGCTCATCTTTCATTGGCAAATTGCACTTGTCAACTAAGTTTGATCTTTCTACGGTCATGGGATGATTTATTTCTAAGAGGAGCGCATTGTGATTGGTGTAGAGGTGAATACTATGTTATTGTAGATGCTCGGTTAGCCAGCTGCCAACAACTGACCAAGCATTCAGAAATCTCTTGTGGTTTCTCTCTCTCAAGTATGTGTTGATGATCGTAATTCCATTAATTCTGCATGAATCTTTGAGATACTGCATGTGTGTGAATAGTTGTTGATGCTTGTTCCCTAAAAGAAACTCCTAAAAAGTAAAAATGTGTTTTGCATTTATTAATTCCTATAAATTTTTAAGGAGCCTAGAGGGTTTTTTTAATCTAAGGAAAATTATAAATAAGTGGAGAGCAAATCAGCTCCAGCTCTGAAAAAGACAAGTCATTAATTGTCACTGATTAAAACATTATATTTGTTTTATTTTTTAATGTAATTTCCTTTAATATGTATCCAAAGCTCCTATCTGCACATGAATATTTCATATATTTACCAAAATCATTATAAGTTAATCTACTTGACCTGATTCAAGTCTCTGTGTGCACACATTAATAGTACATTAAAACTCCTGGTACTTATATCAGTATTGCTTCTCCCTGTAAATGTACCAATATAATCAAGACTGAAATCAATACAAGTGAACCCACACAAGGATTTGTGACCCTGCTGCAGCCCAGTGAAACAGAGCCTAATCAACAAAAATATCAAGGTTAATTTAGCTGTTCCCAGAGCTACCAAGATCGGCACTTCAAGTGCAGCCCAACTATCCAGACTATCCCAAGCCAGGAACTCCAGGACTTAAAACCTGGAAATCCTCAGAAGGATCTTAGTAGGGGTGTACAAAGCGGACCCTATTTGAGTTGGATTCAGATTCACCCTGAATCAGGGACAGTGATTCAATTTGTTGATTTAGATCCCCGATTCAATTTGGCCAAATCTGAATTTGAAGATTCGATGCTGATTTGGAGAATCAATGATTTGGACATAGAGACGTCTTTAAAAGTTTTTTCTACATACCTTGAGGTAGCAGCAGAGCTCGCGATTGCTGCGATGCTGGGGCGGATGGAGCATCCCACAGGAGTGCAAGGGGGCCCTCCCTGTGCTCAGTGACGAACCCAGAAGTAGGCCGGAAGTACTTCTGGCCACTTCCAGGTCTGCCGGGGAGCACGCTGGGGGACCCCGCAGGCCCAGGAGCACCAGTCTGCAGAGGGACCCAAGTGCCCCCCCTCCCCCAGGCCCGGGAGCACCAGTCACTGAGCCAGGGTGGCACAGGAGGTCCCCCAGCATGCTCCCCAGCGGACCCCGAAGTGGAGCGGAAGTGCTTCTGGTCCACTTCCCAGTCTGGTGCCAAGTGCGCTGGGGAGCCCCCCACATTTCTGTGGGACACTCCATGCGCCCCAGCATCACAGCACTCACGAGCCGCCTGCTACCTAGAGGTATGTAGAAAAAACATTTAAAGCTATGTCCAAATTTCCAAATCTTTCCGAACTGATTTTGAGGGCTCCGATTCAATTCGGAGAGATTAAAGGGTCCTCTGATTCGATTCAGATTTGGAGAGTCAGCCACTGAATAGGGCCGAATCTCCCCCAGATTGAATCAGGTACCGAAGCTTCGCACAGCCCTAGATCTTAGGGTCGGCGGCTCTGGGACAACCCTGACATGCATATTGCTCCAGGCTCTGGACCTTAGGATTTCTGGTACAGCTGGACAACCAACAGATACAGAAGTCTAAGTCTTGCGAAGCTATAGCATGTCCTGGCTGTCTTGAACTGAGGAGGCTGGAAGTAGTGTAACCCTCAGCAATCAAATGGAGCTGCCAAAAGTTTATTAAACACAAGAATCAGTGCTTTTCATTGAAAACTGCTTCACAGAAAGACTTCCAGTGAGCTCTAACCATCATGCCTTCAATAGATGTGGGAGCATAAATAAGTCTCAGGCAAGGACATATCTAAGTTGAGTTTTTCCTTCTATTTTAAAAGTAATGAGTATGTCCAGGAGCAAAGAATTCTGGCTGTCTAGACTAGCATTTACCAAAACATTAACTAACTAGAGTTAATTAATCAAATTTTAAAAGGAACAAACATTTTAGCCTATGCATACCCCAAGAAAGACCTGCAACAAAACTGGAAAGACTAGACTGTGGATTCCTGGTATTCCTAAGGTTAAAAAAAATGTCAATTTGAAACTTTCAGGCTGCCTTCTTACATCACAAAGGAGCAAAAAGAAGGAGGAGAATTTTTTTTTTTTTGGCCTTCTTTAAAACTTGCAATGAAATGTTGATTTCTGTGTCTGATCTTGTGGAAATACATTAGTAGAAGCTAGAGGAACAACTCTCTCATTTCCCTGAAAACTCTATTTAAGGGGAGATTTTCAAAGACACACATCCTTCACCCCTCCTCAGCCCCCCACAACTTCCAATGCATTATGCACATTAAATGCCCTTTGAAAATCTTAATCCTGACCTCTGCCATCTGTTTAGGGAAGTATTAGCACTTTTTCTCTTCCCACTTACTTGTCTACCTATTTCTTAGGAAACTATGGATGCGTTCTTTCCAAGATGTCTCCAAGATTAACGTGCATCATTCTGTTAAAAATGGTGTTCCTTCATTAAATAGTTCTTTGAACTTTGGGTTCACCTTGAGGTAATTCCAATATGTGGGGTAACCCTTCCTCTGCACACTTGATCTGCTCACCTATCATCAAGGAAATTAATGTTGCTGTAGACCATAAGCTTTCCTTACATGGGCTTCAATAAAATCCAGTTTCTGCAGGAAATGGTGTGGGTAGTTCAGCAGGTGGCAGTCTTCCCTTGGAGTCAGGTTCAACACCCCAGCCTGATGATGTGTAGCCTTGCCTTGTAGGATCTGGCATCCCTCAGATGTCACATAAAAGCAGAGGTTCTCATTACTCATCATTATTAAAGATCTGGCATCATTTTTTTTTTTTTTTTTTTTTTGCAAGAGTCAAAGTAGCAGTATCAGGATACTGAGCAAATCTCAATTGCAGGTCATTGCCTCCTGGCTTACAGAATTCTGTTACAAATGGAGAAGATAATCTCTTACCTGATAGATGCAACTGCTATGGGATTAAATAGGTGCCTCCTTCCCCTCAGTGAATGGGGTGTGTATAATTGTAGCCTGACTCATTTGTTTCAGGGGAAGATACTTGATGACTGTCAGTCACTTTAACTTATACAGCTGAGTTTTTAATATTATATGGACCCTTATCTTTAAGCACATTGTACTGTATTCATCTGCGCAAGGACTAATGCTGATTAGTATGACTGGCTGTCAGTGATATAAGTTGGGAGCTCCATTACTGTAGAAGTATCTGAGTGTGTTAGTTGATCAGAAGGGCTAGGGATAGACATTACATATTAACTGGCTAAGAAACTGATTTAAATGTGTAACAGAACAGACATTCAGTGCACATAAACCAGTTTGAAAATGGCTGAAACTGGTTTGAGATAAACCTGGTTGAATGTAGTAATCGCTTCTCGGCCTCTTGAAGGCTCAGATCGAGCGAAAACATTTATTCTTCAATTTGCTTTAACGGTTTTAGGTCAAACTGGTTTATGCAATGTCTGTCCCAGATGAGCCACCAATGGGATGTGGATGTGAAAAAGGAATATCTATGGATGTATCAGGAGGGGGTTTCCGGTACAAATAGCAAAACAGTAATTGCACGGCACATTGGTCTCATCGGCAATATCACACTCAATGCTGCTTCACCCATGTCCAAGAAAGGCGATTCAGACCAGAACAGGTGCAAAGATGGAGTGCTAGAATGACCACAGGATGGGGGAGACTATCATGAAAAGAGCATGGGGGTTTGTTTAGGCTAATCAAGTTGTCAGGGGACACGATTGCTTTCTATAAATATATCTGCAGATAAATGCCAGGGTGCAAAAAGAATCATTTTAGCCAAAGGGACAATGTTGCAACAAAAACAAATAGAAATGCAGTACTAATGAAGATGTTTAAGCTGGAAATTGGAGTGTTTCTAACCTTCAGAGCACTGAGGTTTTGGAAGGGCCTTCCAATGTCAGCAGTTGAGAACAAAAAGCTAATTTCTTTTAAAGGTGCACTTTGGTTAGTTTATGGAAGAGATTAGATGGCATGGTGCCAGGGCTGGAAACCAAGTCAACCCATTTTTGATCATACTGAAGCAAGTAACCAAGAGCGGCTTTCAAAGTATACTCCACACTTCACTTTTGCTATGTCTGTCTGCTTATTGCTTGAACCCATAACTTTGTTGAAGTGTAATATGCTTTGTACTGTACGGTATTACTAACCCTGTGTCTAAACTCACGCTCCATGCGGTTTTGTGTAATGCATTGCTGATGTGGAAAAGAATGGCTGCTCATCTTCTACAAAAGCAAAAAAGTCTCCTTATTTGGGGAACACACTGGTAACAATCCATTGGACAAAAAGGGATTGTCCTTATCAGAAAAATGGGCCTAAATGGCGACTGGCTGATCTTCCCAAAACAGCCCAAGAATACCTTTAGTATGTCCATTCATCATGCCAGCCTCAGATGACGAATACCATTTCTGTGTAGGTCATATGTTTGCACAGTGGTTAGTGACAGCTTTCACATCTAGGCAGCCAGTTTTTATATCCCATATATTTTTACCGCCCCCCCCCCCCATTACCTTTTGAGATGTATTGGGGACCTTTTGTGAAATGAATTGATTGGAGTCTGCTCAGATCTGGGGAACAGGTGTCCATGTCAGTAAGCAGTCTCAGCACAGAAGCCACAAAACTGAACGCACATGAAGACCTCTCTATATTCTCATGCATAAAGGTAGTCCTTCAAGCCTTTCTGGTTAGGAAACACTGGCAAGGAAATAAAGGGAAGCCCAACAAAAAAAACCGAGAACTTTTGTCTTCTACAGTGTCAGCCCAGTACTTTTCATGGCCAGTGATTTAAAAGATTAGTGCTAAAAAAGAAATAAGGTTACTTTTTAAAATGTGCCTTCTCAACGGCAAAGCTGACACTATGTCAAAGACATCACGCAATGCTGTGTCAGGAATTCAAAATATTAAGTGATGTTAACTTGACCATGTTATACGACTGACATATTTTAGGAGCATCCAGTTGTCTATGCTATTCTTTTATTATTTCTTAGAGCTCAGTGAAGACATTTTATTAATTTCATGAAAATATTAACAATAATTAACCTTTATTAGGAGATGGAAACAAAGATTGTTTCAGCTACCGATAAAAACATCCAGCAGGGAAATGGTGAAAGCACACGTCCTATAGCATCTGACCCACACTTATACTCTCTCTTTGGTTGGTGATTGATCGATTGAGTGCCGCACGAGACCAAGTCCTGTGTTGCTGTGTATGTTTACTGTGGGAAAACACGGGTCGTGAATCAATGCAACTTCAGTCTACACTCGCAGCTTCCTGGTGAACACAAAATGCTTTTGTCTTCATGATCAAACAATTCCTCCTTGATGGCAATGCAGCATAATTACTGGAGCCTGGATCATGCTTGAATGAAACGTTGTGTTTGATGCTGGGGCGGGGGGAGGAACGTGGCAGGAAGATCACTACCTGCAAACTGATCTCCTCTTGGACCACTACAAAATGGACTTAACCAACAAAGAGTGTCCACATGCAAAGGAAGGACAAGCCTAAAATGAAATGGTTAATGAGCATAAATGATTTAAACTAAGCCATGTTGATTTTACAGGTTTAGCTGAATGATGTTGTCCATATGGCAAACTGTTGCCGTTTCCAAGGTGTTTAGACTATGTAATCAGCTCAAAGAAACTTTGCAGTACACCTCACAGAATAATGTGCTTGGCTACTGCTGCTGTGAGAGGAAGGAAAAGGAGTGATTTATTACCTAGAACATAAGACAAGGAATTGTAATCCTGTCATTGTGTGACATTTGGCAAGTCCCTGAAGCTGTCCGTGCCTTGATTTCCGCAGCTGTAAAATAAAGATGATAATCCTGGCCTACATACAGGGTGGCTGTGATGTTTCATTATTTAACGTGGTTAAGGTGCTTTGAAATGATATGGTGAAAGGCATCGCAGCAGTGCACACCGTTATGACTCCGCTGATGTGCTGGTGGCTGAATAATGATACCTTGATCATGTGTTTGCCTCTGGCGAAAGAGCCATGGATGAGTTTCTCCAGGTCAAACAGAAATGAAGGCTGGTCTAGCAGTTACTCTAACAGGGTTCTCAATTGCAGACATGTCAAAGTTTACCTTTTGCCTCTTTTTAGAAATGCCAGTGCAAGAAGACCAAAAGATCCACCTGCCCATCCTGAGACGTCCATTGTAAAGTTTGGAAGATGCAAGATGGTTATATATGGGACTTTTATTCCTGCAAGACCATTTCTTTATATAAGGTCATTTCAGCCCATTGCACAAGACCTAGAGTATTAAAGAGTGTATGTAATGGGAGATATGGAGTCACATCCCTTTTGGAAGTTAATGGTTCAATGACTGTTTTAAACATTATTTTCACTGATGCCAGTTGTTCTTTCAAAGCAAATGAGCGCAGATCAACCTGTCTGGTGCTGTAGGGGCAGACACAAAGAAACCTCCAGCTCATTCTTTGTTTTTCTGCATTTCCTTCCAATTCAGTAAACGCTTCTACATCATGAGTCCTACCAAGAGTTGGTCCCATTATCATCAACATTTGCAAGACATGACTCTTGAATCATGCGCATCAATGTAAAAGATTCATAGCACCCAGTTTTTTATATAGCAACTCTTCCTTATCCTATCACTTTGGTCCTCACAGTATTGCTTTGAGGTACACAAGGATTATTGTTATTACAGTACAGAGCCAACAGTGTACTAGGAGCTAGGCAGAATATAAAGCAAACTAAAATCCTTGCTTTTTGGGATTTATATATTACAGGTTCAAGTCTGAAGGTGTTGAATTTTACTGGAAAGCATTAATATGCCTTCATTTCTTTCAGATAAAGGGTACTTGTGCTCAGTATTTCACAAGTTTGGGCACCCAAAAAGGTTTTCTAAACACATAAGTCATATCCCTCCGCCCCTTAACCATTTTCATTGCCCTCTGCTGAATTTTCTCCAATTTGTCCATATCCTTTCTGTAGTAGGGGGCCCAAAACTGGACCTAGTACTCCAGATGTGACCTCCCCAGTACTGAATAGAGGGAGATAATCACTTCCCTTGATCTGCTGGCAACGCTCCTACCAGTGCAGCCCAAGATACCATTAGCCTTCTTGACAACACAGGCACACTGCTGGCTCCTGTTCAGCTTCTTGTCCACTGCCACCCCCAGAGCTGCTGCCCAGCCAGTCAGTCCCCATCCTGCATCGATGCATGGGATTGTTCAGTCCTAAGTGCAGGACTTTGCACTTGTCCTTATTGAACCTCATGAGATTTCTTTTGGTCCAATCCTCCAATTTGTCTGGGTCACTCTGTATCCTAGCCCTGCCCTCCAGTCTGTCAACTACTCACCCTAGCTCGGTACCCTCTACATACTTGCTGAAGGTCAAGTACGTACAAAAAATGTTTACCTGACTAGCTGTATTGCACAAAAGTTTCAACTCACTAATTTGCCAGAAAATTCAAGCTATAATCTAGGTAATTTTAGTCCCCAGGCAGAGGGCTTGAATATCTTCAAGGTCTCTTCCAGCCCTAATGTCTATGAAATCTATACTATAGATTAGCCTACACCTTTTTTTTCTGATCAGTTTTGGATCAGTTTTAAGAAGGTTCAGAACATAATCTTGCATATCCTCTCTTTTTAGGAAAAAAATGCATTTATTAGAGCTCCTTGAGTCTTTCTAAGCTTGGTTCAAATAGACCCTCTTTTTAATCACTTGAATCGTGAACTTCTAGCAAAGGGTTGTTAACGTTACAACGGAAATTCAGAAATGAAACAGAGGGGAAAAAAAAAAAAAACAACCAAAACTCAGCTCCTGACCCTGAGCCATTTGTATTATTTTAATAATCAGAACTAGGATTTTCAGCCATCTTGGAAAATATCACATGAAATGTTACTGGTCTGTGAATACAAGTCAGTCTTATCCTGAAAACACTTGGGATTCAGCTTCAATAGCTCAGACACTGTTGGTGTTTGTCATTTGGTTCAAACAAGGGACAGAATGAGTCAACATCTTGAATGAGATGTTTGAAAACTGAGCCTTTGGGAGAGGGCAATACACAGATAGTCATGTGTTCCATAACTCATCCCACCACTGAGTTTATACTCAGCATTTTCATGCCAGACGGACTTTTTCCCTCCATTGGGTTATGAATAGCAATAGGCAAACCAGTTTGGCTTCAGTGTCAGCACTGGGTGAAAACAAAAGAAAAGGGAGTTTGCATCTTCTTGCCAAAGTAAAATCATTTTAACTTCATCCCAGCTGCATGCACCATTTGCATCTCTACTAGCACTTCCAAACCCCGCTGAGCTAGGGGAGTATCATTCTCTCTGCTTCGCAGATGAAGACACAGAAGAGACTGATTTAAAAGAAGAAATACTCAGCACCCACCAGCAGGGCCAAGAGAGGTCAGCTTGGAGTATTCAGCACAGAGCAATTCTCAACGGTGACTTATTTAGCAGCTTAAATGAGAGCTGACCTCTCTCAAAAACCCAGGTCTTGCCCAAGGTCACATTAGGAGTCCGTAGCTGCGCCAGGGATTGAACCCAGATCTCCTGAGTCTCAAGCCAGCTTTAACCACAAAACCATTCTTCTTCTCCCAGGCAGCAAAGGCAATCTCCATCCCTTAGGCAAAATATTCTGACAGGATTTGAAAAAAAAACAAAAACAAAAAAAACACACACTTATAAAAATGCCTAAACCTGAACAAACATGTCATCACTGCCCTTCAGAATCCAACCAGTGTCTAATTCAATCCATATTCTGTAACCTTAATTTAAAGCAATCCTAATATTATTTTTAGGTTTTGGATGTGAATTCATTACTTCTATCAGCAGCATGTTTGGCATCAGATGCCACAGAAACTATATGCGTTTCATCAAAGCTCTGGCAGGAACCTTTATGTTCTGGACACCAGCTACAGGCTTGCACTAAAGGAAAACTGGCAACCTCACTTCCTTTATACAGTGGCTTAGCTCAACACCAAAAAAAAAAATCTCTTCTATGCATGCATGCTATTTGGACCATTCAACAGCACAGTGGCTACGCTTGTTCACGTGAGCAAGTCCTTTCTGACACAGACACCCAGCTACATTTGGGGACAAGTTTTTTGGTGCCAGAGATAAGAACAAAGCCATAAGATAAGCACATGATTTGCTCAGCCACACGCATGCTAACTTTCCAGCATGCTCTCGAGAGAAGGCCAAATCCTACTCTTGACTAGCAGTACCAATCTCAAGCAATGTCTTTGATCTTCTGGGGTATAATAAAAGCAGGAGCTGGCTGTTAATTTGAAAAATTCCACGAGCACGGGCGTGACTGCATGTAACAAATGGGAACTTGTGGAATTCGCAGATGTTGGTTCAGCATGTATTTGTCAGCTTCTTGCATGGGAGACATAATTATGAAATGATTTTCTCATTCCCCTTTGTGAAAATAAAGACATGTAGTGGCAAGACCTCTTCAGATTTTGTGGGATTCCCTCCCCCCCCCTCCTCACTGTTCCATGGTTTTGTACCTCCAGGATTTGCCTGTGCTCTGAATCACAGCACCAAGAGCGCTCGAAAAATTCCCAGCCTGATTTTCCAGACTTGAGGGAGGCGAGTGATTGGGATAAACAGGGTTGGTGCTTTAAACCCAACAGGAATGCCATGCACTGAGGAATCATAAAGCACTCGCTTAGATGCACTTAAAACTTTTAATTATATTGTTTATAGACACGGAATTCCCTTAAGAGTGAAAAGATCCAGACCAATCTCTCCAGCTTGAAAGCCTGAATATTTTCACTCCTCATCCCAGTTCTGTGTCCAGGTCTCAGGTAAAATATTCATTGCAACAGCTGTTTTACTGTCCAATAGGAACACGGCTTAGCCGGCTACCACTGTCTTTGGCTTGCACCCTCTGAGCAGATATGGAGCGCTACACTATAAAAATACTGGGAAAACAACAATGGAAAGGACAAGAAAGGTCAGGAGAAGAATATGAGCTTGCATGAATGACCGCAGCCTTGTGAAGCTGTCTTAGGTAGCCCAACCCCCACCTCCTTATACACAGGAAGGGGAGCCTGCACCAAAACATAATGAGCTTAGACAAGATTGCTCCTATCCTCCCTGGCGTGCCCATTCCTGTCTCATCCTGTGCATTCAGGGCTAAGGGACCATGTGTCTTTGGACTTCCTTGCTCTACAAAGACTATGGCTAGTGCTTATTTTACTGTGCCCCTACGCTCATAGTTGCTCCCAAACACTGTTGCTTTGCACTCCCTGCTACATACCATGCGAGAACCTCTGGAATTAAGGCTAGGACAAAGAACCCTTTAGGTCCTGGATGAACAAAAAGGTCCTCTATGAGTCCTCTGATATTTTCTCAGACTTGTCTCAACTCAAACTTGCACAGCCCTAGCTCCATAAAGGTTCACTATCTCCTCTGAGTAGAAGTTCTGGGTTTGACTATGTGCTTCTCTTTGCAGTAAGAGGGGGCCTAACCATCTGCACCCCTGGTCTGGAAAGAAAAGGGGCTTTTCCAAAGCAAAGTGAAGAGATTTGGAAGGGGGCAGACTTAGAGTCAATTTGAACTTGGACAGCTGAGTTCAACATCACAGCCAGATAAGTCAGAGCAATCTATGGGGAGCTCCTCTCGCCGATGAAGACCACAGATATGTCCATACTACCTTTACATAGTGCATATGGCAGGTGAGAGCTTATAACCCTTACACAGTCATGTCAACCCATGGTTTTAGCAGCTTCTGCACAGATGGATGCAAACTCAACATTTTTTTGCAAAAATCTTGTTGGTCTAATAAAAGATATCATCTCTACTATGAGTCCTGATTGCCTTTTCTTTCCACAAGACTTTTTAGAGTAGGACCATGCCTGAGATGGAACATGATTGAAATGCAAATTATTCCAAAGGAGTCCCTGTTGTCTTTTCTTTCCCCTCTTAGAAAGGACAGCGTTTCCTCTTCACTTTGTAAAACCCACGGGCTTTGTGAACCCTCCAAGCTATGTACCCTCTGTATCTGCTCAGAGGGTGCAACCCACAAGAAGGAGTTGTGCAGCAGTTTAAAGCAAATTAAAGCTCAGCTGGAATATTTCAAAAGAAGGCAAACATTTCTTCACTGGTTAACGGCATTACACAATCCCATCTGTTTGGGACTGTCAGGCTGGTGCTTAACACTTATGTACAGTTAACAACAAGAATCTCTAATAGGGCTTAATCTCTAGCACAAACAGGAAAGTACAGCAATTACCTTCTGGCACGTGGACTTATCTGGGATAATTGGTGCAAAGGTAAAAAAAAACACAACAAAACCTTCAGGAAAACAAAAACAAGAGCAGCCACAGGTGTGTCTGATACTTTTCCCCACCCTTTTTAGGTAATAATGACATAACATGAGGGGGTTTTGGTATGTGTGTGTGTGTGTGGGTGGGTGTGTGTGTTTTCCAATTGATTTGATTCCAGAAATCAACCTTTAACTGCAAAGGCTTATTAATTCAACCAAGCTGAAACACAGCACTGAGTAATGCAAGTCAGGGTGCCTCTGTCTAAAGGATCAGGAAACACTGTGGGGTGTGGGGTGGCGGGGGGGGAGAGTCAAGAGGACCTTAAAAAGATTTCCTTGCTAATTTTTTTTTAGGCAAAATTCACCTCTGTGCAGAGGCACAGCATAATACTAATGCACCATTTAAATCCCACCCAAGTTATCTGAAGTTTCTCTGCAGAGGAGTGAACTGCATGCTTTGAGGATGACTCTGAGTAGGTGAACACCATAAGATTTAATTAAATGATTTCAAATGATGTCACTTCCTTCCCACAGGACTAAACTATCAATATCTTCTGGCCCCTCCTGCTGGAATTATTTTATCAGCTGGGGCTCCCCCATTATATTTTTAGGATAGGTTCAGATGCTAAGAAAATAATTCAAATCTTACATACATTCTGCCCGCTCCCGTGTTATTTACAGCACTGCAGTCTTGTAACTCTGCCATGATCACCAATACCCTCCAACAGCCATTTGGACATCATGTCATCATTAAGCATTTATTACAAAAAAAAAAAACCCTGCAATTAAAAATTCATTAATCCTATTGCATTACAGCAGACACCAAAGCAAGAATTGCTTCAAAGGTCAGTTCACCTCTCTGTTTTCTAGGACAACAGCACACTGAGATCACTTGTTCATGAAAATGGTCTGCGGGGGTTTGTTCACGGGATTTCAGCTTCGTAATGAAGTGGCTTGGTTTGGTTTGATACCACTACTTTTTCCAAGAAATAAAAGATGGACAATTCCAACTATGCTAACAGACTGCACCTTAGCTCAGTCCCGATAAATTCCAGGATCCTCCGAGTTACCAAGTGCCCCTGATAAAATGATATAGTGAGGAGAAGCTGGGTATAGAATACAATGCTCCAAACTCATTTTCAGCTACTTTTAAGATTACAGACAAATCTCCAGAGGTAAAAGAGAGATTGTAGCTGACTTCCTAACAGCCAACAATTAATAATAGTCAACAATTACTTTTTATGAAATACCTCGACCTAAAGAGTCAAAGCTATCACCGTACGGCACTTCAACAAGATTAAGCATTACAGGTGCAGAGTCCCTGACCTGTACAATACCATAGCAACAGCTACCAAGAAAATCCTATTCACTTTTTTTTTTTTGAAACACAGAAAAAGAAAGACAATCAGTTAAAAGGGTTTGAAAATGAAGGAGGTGGAGGGGCTAGTTTTTACCATCTCATTTATCCCTCTTTAGCTTTATTGGATCCATATGAGAAAAAGGAAAAAAAAAAGCAGCCTCCTTTGATGATTTTTGCAGATCGTATCAAAGATGATAACAACATTCCTTTATAGGAAGAAAAAATATTAGCCAAAATGGGCTGGAGCTGCTGCTGTTAAAATTATAATCCCTGAAGGCAAAATAACCCTCCTCCATACAGGCACCAAGGGAGAGAAATGAACAGCAATGCTGGAAAAATCAAGGTTTTGTCTGTGACGCTGATTCTTGCAGGTCCAGCACAACCTTATCAGCCGCTCCAAAACCTGGCAGACTTGTATCAGCACTTGGGCTGCCTAAGACTGTTTGTTTTTACCGGTTCCCCATGGTCATGTGCTTATAATGTCGTAAAATGTGCAGTCTTAACCAGCTAAGCCAAGCTCTTATTAATCAGAAGACTAAGGAAAGGAGAGAGACAGGAGGTGGGTAAGAAAGAGGACACGTGACACAGGACATGACAACAAGAATTCATGTCACGGATTCCAGGTGGCATTTGGGATTTCATTGGAATTGGTGATGTCACCAATTCCTTGGCCCAGTAACGTCACGGTGATTTAGGGTCGGAGGACACGGTGTGTGCCGAACTGCGGGAAGGGAGCAGCCAGGACAGTCCATGTCTTAGTCAAGCTATTTGTTTGCTCCTCAGTGGCTCATCCAAAGGCCCCCAATGAATAGATCATCACCTTCTTTACTAATTAGCCCTACTGCCTGGTTCCCCACTCCCCTTATTTACCAAACAGTGGGCATGTCTACATGTGCGCCCGGCTGCACGGTTGTTATTGCGTAGTTGTTTAGCAAGTGCAGCGACGTAGAGTCTCGCGTAGACGTGCCCACTGTCCCAGTACAGTCCTTGAGTTGTATCAGTGGATGTTTTTGTTTGGGCTAATTCAGCCTATCTTCACTTTTCCTGAGTTTCCTAGAACAATTTTACTTAACAGGCTGCTTTTGGACTTTTGTTACCTTGGAAACTTAGCATATAAGTGTCCGCCTAGCAGCAGCCTTCTACTGTGCCTCTGCTCCACCTGTTCCTTCATATTGCAGCAAATTGCAGCTCCAAGAGTTAGTAACAGTTACACAAGAGTTGAGCATATGCCTTGACATCCCAGCACTCCTTCACAGGTTACATTTTCATTTGGTTCAGGGCTCCTTTACAAAAACCCAAAGTTGAAACAGTTGTTGAATGTCTTAGTGGTACATTCCCTAGGACGCACACCTGTTGGGAGTGGAGTAACCCAGCTTCTTTGCAGTTGTTTTTTTCTTAAAGTTTTCCCCATCTTTAACACCACCTCCCCATATTTTCAGCATGTATATGTTTCAACCTTGGCAACAGTCCGTGCATGCTAAACCTCAGAAGTTTTATGTGAGCTAAATGACCACAGAGCCATTTACTTACTCGGCCTCTACTTAAGACACTTTGATCATGTCTACATGTGCTTTTATGTATGCCTAAACTTAATGTGCATTAGCCTAATGCACATTAAGGTGATTTAGGTGCACGTCTACACATGCACATGCTAATGTGCATTAGCGCACGTGTGTGGACCAACTAAGGACTAAAGTTAGTCCAAAGTCAATGGACACACACCACATTGATGTGCATTAGTGTGTCTACACATTCATTAATGCAGTTTAGCTAGTTGTGCATAAATTTGACACCTGCTTTATGCAGGTATCAAATTTAGGCTTGAATAGCCTAAAATCACCATTTTAAGGCACATTAAGGGCACACACATATAGACACATGCCCTTAATGCACCTTAAATCAGGCTAATGTGCATTAAACGTGCATGTGTAGACATCCCCTTGTATTGGCTCTACCACCACATAGGCTCTGAGCTTCTCACAGCCTTTTGTGGGGGATAATAATGCTTCTCTAGTTCACTAGCATGATGTGAAGATTGATATATGAAGCAGACAAGGCAAAGGAAGATTAAGAGCCTCTCCACACTGGTTCTGTGCCACTCCTCAGGTTCCCATCAAAAATAGACCCTACCCATTTGCTACAGCTCTGCACACACCAAACACAGAGCAATGAAGATGTTTCAGGGACAAGACTGATAACTGCTCTCAAGCATGCCAGAGACAGCAGCGGAGGTATCCTCAAGAGCAGTAGTGGGGGTATCCTTACCACCTCTGTTCTGGGCTCGCAGCGTATAACTGCTAATGAGGCTTAATTTTCCCAGAAGTACCATTATAGACATGTCCTCAGTGACTTGTGCAGCGTCACGCAGGCCGTCTTGAACCGGAGTCTGCTCGCCTGAGAGCTATCTCGGTGTCATCCCCACATCACTCTCCCTCTGCTTTGGAGCTGCACATTCAGAATAGTTTAATGCCCGAGAAACTGGACTGTCAGATGTTCACTTTCACGCCGCTCGGAGCATATTCTGTTCTGAAGGGATCATGCACCTTACGCATCAGGTGTTTGCTCATTTTCCAAATCAGGTGCAGGTTTTCTAGGGAATGACAGGAAGGAAAGGTGTGCCCAGCATGGTGACGGTATAAACGCTACAAAAATAATCTTTGGGGGAATAAAACTTAACCCTTGAAATTTTCATGGGCTGTTGTGTATTCCATATGGTCTCTGTGAAACGGTTTACATAGCTTGGGGAAATTGCTGCCAGGTTACTGCATGCAGCACCTGACAACTAGCTGTCTAACCTCATTTCAGAAAATTTTGAAAGGTGAAAAAAAAAAAAAAAAGTGTTAAAAGCTACCTGGAATCATATCACAACGCACTGCAAATGTCAGAACCAACTCCTTTGGACAAAGTGGGTTTTTGCAGTGTGCTTGGATTTACAGGTGAGGGTATTCAGATGCATGTTCTTCAAATAGTCACTGTGATTTTGCAGTTTTTCCAGGGACGTTAGGGCATTACACACTAACTTAAAGAGGAATGCAAGGGTCATCTTTCCAGATCAGACAATGGGCTCATGCAATCCAGCTGCAGTCCAAACCGGTATCTGATCTGGAGTGAAATGCAAAGAAATCTTTATCAATCTAAGCAAAGCTTTTGACAAAATATGTGCCTAAAATTCATCTCCCAAATTCATCTGATTGTCAAATGGACTGATTTGCAGTAATGCTTAGCAAGTAGCCACTCCCCAAAATTTCAAGGAGTTCAACGTGATCTAATTACCTGCCTTAAAGATAAGACACCAGCCTCTCCTTGTCCTTTTATTTGAGTTCGTAGCACCTGTCCTCCTGGTTTTTTTATTTGAGTTCATAGCACCTGCCCTCTCTCCCTGAGCATTGCAAAGCACAGAAATCCCCCAAACAGGCACAGATGTGAACACAAGACACAAAGGTCTTCGAAAGCTTGTGAATTAATACATCTCCTGCGTACTGAAATCAAACAGGTCTCAGTCGAATCTCTTAGAAGCGCTTTTCAGATGAGCTGCCGTACAGTTTGGCACAACTCACTTTTTTTCTCAGGACAGATCCAACTAGGGTAGAGTTTACAATGGCTCATAGCTTTGGGAGGGAGGGGCTGCAGGAGCCTACAAAAGATCTCAGGCCATGTTTCATAAGTAAAGCTGTACCTTCCACTATATTTAAATTTGCATGCAAAAAGACCACGAATAAACAAACAGTGTCTCTTTTTTTGAATTGACAATAGCTGCTTCTCATGTAATGCAGAGTTTCTGTGAAGAGCAGGAAGCGTCCTGCTTGATAAATCCTTCCCTGTAGCTCTGGGCTGCACACGCAGCTCAGTGCCAAACGATTTGCTTCTGCTTCTACTGAGGTGGAATTGTCTTTGGGGCCAATGATAACATTTGATCTATGACACTGTGAACTTGAGACAGATGCTCACTTCAGAGAGAGACTTTCCACTAGCACATGCTGACTTTTCACTAGCACATCTCCAAAAGGTCCTTATCTTTTCTTTTTTTGGAAGCACAATATGTTAACTTTTTCCAGACTCATGAAACTTGCCTTTTGATTAAAAAGCAAACATATAATTCCAAAGTAATTAACATGGATGTTATTGGATGTGCCCTGACGATTACATTATAGGAATGGTTATCAAAGGATTACAACTAAGAGGTTTAATATTCTCTGGCTGATCCTGTAGCAAATTAATCTGGCCTGACCTTTCATGTTCTTTGTTATGTCACCACAGTATTATTTCAGCTGCACTCTCACCCTTTCTCATTTCAATAACGTAAAAAAGAGCCCAGGAATTTCAAAACACAGTTATGGAAAAGCCAACAAGATCAGGATTAACTCGTTTAGCTCAAACATGGAAAAGAGAAGTGAGTAACTTAAATGCTAACCTCTGCACTGCTCCAATTCTTGCGTTTACTCCAATTATAACAGCAGTTCACTAACTGGTAGGAAGTCAGAGGTTTTTATAAGGATTGGGTTCACCAGCACTTAATAAATGTGAGCAGTTGGGAGTTGTGCATGAATGATGTGAAATGCTGTGTCCCCAGAAGCAAGGCAAAACATGAGCACAGTAATTTGCATTTATTTTCCCCGTGTTACAGTCCATTATGTTTAGTTTCCTAGTATCTAAATGGAGCAGGCACAGTGCTGTGTTTGCCTTTGCTGATGGATCTTATAACCAGGTGCTTGAGCAGAGTGAATGAGGAGGACTTCGACAGATACATAAGAGCGATAAGTGATATAGCCGTGATGGTCCAGGAATTACATGAAAAGCAAGGATTTTTTTGGTTGACACCTTTTATTGGATCGACGCCACACGTGGGATAAAGTTCAACAAGCTTCTGAATACAAAAACCTGAAGAAGAATGCCTTGCCTTCAAAAGCTCATCTAACTTTACCCCAACTATGCAGTTTTTCCAATAAAAGATATCAACCAAAAAATCCTTGCCTCTCCAATGGATGTAGCATTGGCTGATAAGGAAAACTGTATTTTGGCAGGTGTCCAGTCCTGTCATGTCACGTTGCAAAGAAAAAAAAATGACTAAACCAAGGCAAAAAAAATCAACATCTGACATAAAACTGCATAGGTGTGCATATCTGATAGCTTCTCATACTTGTTTTTACTTCTTCTCTGACCAGGGTTAGTAAGAATGAATGCTTTAAATCTCCAAACAGTACAGACTATTTTTTAAAGAAAATAGGAGTTGAGTTCTAACTTGGCGTCATCAAATCAGCACTTTGATGCCTCAGTCCCAGATCCGGGGCTAGGCATGCAGAGCTCACTGGGGAGCAGATGAGAATCTAATTTCAAATGTTGACGGGGACTCCCTACCGTGTTCAAAAATTAGGTGATTAAATGGGATTTTCTAATCCCACGTGTGGGTAATCAGAACCTCCCAGGCACACATCACTTGCACAAGCTTAAGTCCTGTTTTGAGCAGTGATTTAAAGTGTGAATGTGTGAAAATCAAACCATGTACTAGCAGAAAGGTTACCTGAATATAGCAGGATGAAGTAGCAGGCTAAAAGCCTCTCTGGCTTCCATAAGTCTCTGCTCACTGCAATGTCTCCAAAGAAAGGCAGGCATGGAAGGGAAGATCGTGTCCTGACAGAGGAGGAATATTTCTTAGTGTATAAAAGAATAAAGGTAGATCCTTAAAATATTACCTGTAAAGCTGATTTCTAAAGTGTGTGTTTTAGGTCCCTTCTCATGTCACCTTAGGGAGTTCAAGAAATGAAAGCTGTTGCAAAGGCTTGGTACTTTGTGTATGGACGGATCTACTCTTAAACGGTCGTTGGAGTCGACTTTCCAATGTCATATGCACGAAGAAGAGCGCTGTGTGTTAGTAGTTTTACCTGGTTATATCAAATCAATCACAGAAAACAATATAGGCCAGAACTTGAGGTCCTTATCAAGCTTTGACCTCAATAGGAACTGAGCAAAACAGTCTGCCTTAAATCAGGACTGTGTAAGGAATTCAAAATGTGGAAGCAAAGTAGCACCAACCGTTCTGGATCCCTGTAGTTCGTATTCCCTGTTTTGCACCTATACGTTCCTGTCCTTTTCCGAAGATTGCCCAAATATTAATTCATGACACAGTACGACAGACTAGAAATATACCTGCACCGCATAAGTGAGGTCTTTTCTTTCTACCCATGTTCCTGTATTTAAGTGCATTTCTTTTCTCTCTGTACAAATTGCACCTACATGTTACTAGTCAAAGATGTGATTATAAGAGCACATGCACAGAGGCTATGTAAGACTGGGAGAATATCCAACAAGCTCACATGGAAACAGAGAGAGAGAGAAAGCCAGTTCAGGATATGCAAATGCCTCGCTGATCAGCCGCAGGTGCATGGCACACAACAGGAGCAGCTCAAATGAGATTTTGAGGGAGACGTATTTTCTGACCGCTGTCTTCCTTCGGCAGTGAAGGTTGTGCATGTTCACACTGGTTTCATCTGTGTTTTTCTCTCATGCTTCCACCACTGGGGAGTTTGGCCTTTGGACTTTTCTTGTGCTTGGCTCTTCATATTCCTTTCCTTCTGCTTGCAAGCCTACTCTGTCCTCCTCTTTCTTTCACCCCCTGTAGATTTCTCCTGTTTGTTTTTCATCTAGTCTTTGCCACCAGCTACCTCTATCCAACAGGCTGCTGGGGGTACTCCCAGTGCAATTCTTTGTGCATGCATTGCTCAGTTTCTAAATTCCTAGATGGCCTCCTCACTGGGTGTGTCTACACATGCACATTTACTGCAGAGTAACCCAAGTTACTGCAAAACAGGCGCACATCCACACATGCACACCCGTGCTGCGCAGTACCTATGGTGACTTATGCTGACTTGGGCATAAACTTGCTACTTGCATGATGCAGGTAGCAAATTTATGTCCGATTGTTACTGCATAGTAATGCATGTGTAGACCCATTACTGCGCGGTAACACTGTGTGTGAACTGACTTGGGACCAACTTTACTCCCAAGTCAGTCCAAACAGTGTTACTGCACTTTAACGCCTGCATGTATAGACTCCAGCCTAAATCCGCTTACTGTGCAGTAATTTACTGGACAGAAAATTTAACGTGCAGTAAATGCATATGTAGACACACCCAGTAAAGAGGATCAAACCTTACCACAAAAGTACAAATGTTTCCCCTGCATTGTTTTTTATCCTCAAGAAAGCAGATGTTCATGTTACTTTTGTGGTTTAAAGGACTATTCACCCAGTATCTAAATGCCAGTGTGTTCGGATTTAATGCCTCTCCTTGCATCAAAGAAAGAAACTAGTATTGTTACTTACCACACTTCTTCATCATATTAAATTTATGTCGTTAAACAACTAAACCCTTGATCTCCTGTTGCCGGACTCTTTATTTGCAAAGTTTATTTGCTAAGTACAACACACTTAGCCTTTTTATGACTAAAAGCATAAGAAGTATGGCCCCACCCTAGCTCTTATGGATTCAGGATTTGAACAATTTATGAGATAAAGGTACACAAAAGGATGATATGAGCTAACAGCCTGTTAAATGGAAGCATCACCCCCCACCCCTAAGATGTTAAACTTAGTCTAGACAAAGTGCTGAAGAATGTCCTGCTTATACAGATCAGATGGAAACTTAATAGTGACATTTTCCAAACTGCCTAAGTGATTTGGAATAAAAAACCCTCTTTCAAAAATGACTTAGAAATACTGTGAAAAGGCAGTTCTCCTCCAGCTATTTTTACCCTGAATCACTTTTGAAAATGGAACTTAGGCTTTTAAGTCACTTGGGGTAAAATTGACTTGCAATGGGATTTAGACACTTATGCAAATGTTGTTATCATGTATTTTTGAAAAATTGGAACGTTTGTCAAATAATGTAGTTGGTTTGCTCAGTGTCTAATAATAGTTCTTGCCTAGCCTTTTACATAAGGGTAACAACATGAAAGAAACATTCATTATCCACAGTCAATGTTCTTAAAGCCTAGCATTAGATTAAAACCATCATGCTGGCTGTCGACTCTCAGGATTCTCTTATCCCCAGAACTGAACTAGGGTACTGGAGTTGTGTTATCACGTCTCCCCGCATCGTACTATTCACTTAACCAACTTCACTGACCATGAAGCCGATGTATGTTCAGACCAAATCAAAACAAACCATAACTGTGCCCATTTCAAAATATTCTGCTCTACTTCTTCAAGGTTTGATCATGTTACATTCAACTACCTAACTGTTAAACAGGCGGTCCCTAGGTGTAGCATCTTTCAGTTATGCAATTGTCCTTAAAGGGCTGGGCACTTCATTGGCATCCATGATTAATTAGCTTGAAAGAGTTGATTGCCCAAGGTCATTAGGGACCAGAAAATATATTATGTTCAATTCATCATTGCTATTGCAAACTGAAATTACAATTAAATGGAAGGATATATTTTATGAGTGATGCTTTTCCAAGGCAATTATGGGGAATGAATGCTTTTGTCAATTAGCCCAATAAATTTCTTCAGTCATCGCTCAACATTCCATTCAACTGATAAGCAACACAGGGCACGTCTACACGAGATGCTTCACACCGAATTAGCATAGTTTACTGTGAAGTAAGGAAGTAAGCACATGGGTCTACATGTGCACATGCTTACTTCACAGTAAGTCTCCCTAATCCAGAGTAAATTTGCTACTTGTGAATGCAAGTAGCAAACTTACTTGATGCTAGTAACTGCGCTGTAGCACTTGTGTAGATGTCTGGCCAGGAGCCAAATTAGCTCCCAGTCAGCCATCCACGAGGGGGTACAAGGTAGCTCCTTGCCCCCGGGAGCTGCCTGCTACCAGGGCAGGCTCCACCACAGGAGCCCAGGCAAGGACTATGTGCCCCTGCCCTGGCAGCAGGGAGCTCCAAGTTCCCTGCTCCAAGATCATGATCATGGAGCAAGGGCCAGGAGACCCTTATCTCCCAGCCCAATCCCCATGGTCTCAAGGCTCCAGCTGGAAAACCTTTATTTCCATGGAGATGCTCCTGGGAGATGCTGACTTCCCAGCCAGAGCCTCGCGACTTTGGGGCTCGGACTGGAAGATAAAGGTCTCCAGCCTGAGCCCTGTGACCACGGGGTTCAGGTTGGTAGATAAGCATCTCCCAGCAGTGGCCCTGTGGTCATGGAGCCACTGCTGGGAGGTTAGGGTCTCACAGCCTAAGCCCCATTACTGTGGGCCCTGGGCTGGGAGACAAGGGTCTTCCAGCCCTAGTGCTACAACCATGGGGCTTCAGTTGGGAGATAAGCATCTCCCAGCAGTGACTCCCTGGTCATGGATGTGGTGCTAGGAGCTCCCTGCAGGCAGGGGCTGGGCAGCTTATTACTTGCTCAGCTCCACAAGTGCAGAGCTAGCAGCTAGCTGCCCCACTGGCAGATTGGGGCAGGGGGCTAGGACCTGCCCCTCCCCTGCAGCTCTTTCCAAGCTTCATGCCCCTGATCAGAGAGCCAGGGCCAGAAGATCCCTGCTGCCTGGACAGGGCGGGCAGCGAGCAGCCTCCTGGAGCCAGGAACTGGGAGCAAATCTTCTCCTTAATCCTTGCATGTTTAGACACCTACCCCAAAACCCTTATGGGTCATGTCTACACATAGCCGTACAGTGAAGTTGCTTCTGCACCTTTTGGAAGTACTAAAATACAGCGCAGTAACCACCCATACTACACTGTACAGGCAGCGCATGCTTAAATTTCCCCGCCACATCACAGTAACAGTGCACTGTAAGTGGGGAGTGCGTTGCTACGGCAACATAGATATCAATCGCATGTAGACCCTCATGACCACTGTGTTGGCATAGTGCACTGTATGGCGACATGTAGATCCACCCACTGTGTAGTAACTTACTGTGCAGTAAATCTAAGCTGGAGTAAATGCATGTGTAGATGTGCCCACAGATGCAAAATCACTATTATTGACAGGGCTGGAAGTGCTGCCTGTTATCAAGGTTGTTTGACACTTCCCATTATAAACCTTATGATTGCCAGATTGACCTGACATTTTACATCCTGGATTTCAGTTTTTCCCAGGAACAAGAAGAAAAGAAAATATGTTGTTTTGCCCATGTTGAAAATTCCTGGTGCTCTTTTCTTTAAGCACAATGTGCTTTGGGGGCAGGCACTTGTAATTTGGTATTGCCCTTTAAATCAAAATTGGTCTTTTGCCATCCCCATGGAAATCTGCACATATCTGGCCAATTTTTCAATATTTGGGAATTAAAAACAAAGTTTGCCTATACTCTGTTGAGGCTATTTGTTTTTTCCTTTAGGAACTAGAGTTTCTAGTTTCTCCAGCTCATCACATCTCTCGGTACAGACTATAGTCTATACTCACAATGCAGTGCATAGGCAGCAACCCAGGAAGACAGAATTTCTCAGAAGGCTACCATGCTATATGAACCATTTGACTCAGCCTTGGAAAAGAAGTGATGTTTCATTCAAGTTGACTTGTCAATAATAAGAATTATACATTAAAACTTTGGCATACAGAAGCCAGTAGAGCTGTTAGCTCTAGTTATGCTCCTACACTTTTATTTTTAAAAGAAAAAGAATATTTAATGAGTACATTTGTTGGTACAAGCCTACAGGCATATTTCCATCATAGAATTTGACAATAACAAACAATGATATTTATCTCCAGCCTGTTCCTCTACTTCTATTATGGGTTTTTTTCTAAAAAAATACCACAATTAATTAACCCAATGATTCATAACTTTCTAATAAAGAATATAATATCCACACAATATAGAAACAAGCTGTCCAAGCTTCAGAAATGGTATTCATGATACAATTAAAAGCAAGATCTATCATAGTGCCTCGGAGAAAGTTGTTGGAAATTTGGCTTTGAGTTCTTCAGCAATGGGTGAGCTAACTGAAAGACAGTATCCAGATTTATCAGACAATGAAAGACCTAGGCCTGGAGTCTTTGATTATTTCATTTGATATCCCCAAAGCTATGGGTCACCTTGACTCAGCAGCATGATTGGTTGGACCTTTGTGCTTTGACTCGGTAAAAAAAGAAAGCCAGCAGTAATCATGCAAGGCTCTAACAATGGATTGCTATGGAAAGCAACCATAGATGATGTGCAAGTGTTGACTGCTTCTGTCAGATGCTGGCTCTGGCCCGACTGCAGCCCCATGCCCCACTTTTGTTGCAGAAATCTGGGTGGGCATGTGTCCCCCGCACTTGCCTTCCCCCATGCATTGCCTATGAATGCAGCTACACTATGTCAGGCTGGACATTTCTGAGAAGTTATTTCATATCCCCCATTTCTTACCTTCAAAAATGAAACATCCAAAGCCCTGAACATACAATCATGCAGCCATCTTTTTTTCCATCCCTGCTAACAAACTCACATCTGTGGTTTCACATTTATATAAGTATACATTTCTTCCGCTTCATAGAAATCTCCCTATCTGCTTTTCTCCATCAAGTAGCCTAACAGATCTCATGACCCAAGGCCCCATTAAGAAATACTGCATATAAAAAGTCATCAAGATGAACAAATAAAGACATGTAGACATTATGCGAGAAGATATCCAAACTAGAATGTTTACTACAGAGAGTTGCATAATCCTACTTGTGTCAACGCCACTGTTTTTGGCTACCAAAGTCTTCATTGTCAGCTTCCCTTGGTGAGTTCATCCACAAATTTGTCAAGGAAAGCAAGGAAGAAAAACAACTAAGAGTCAAATTCTATTAAATTATTTGTCTTTTATGCAAAATTGTTTTTTTTCCTACGCTTGGCAGTGCTAGCAGTTGGCACCAGGGCTCATAGCCTGGGACTCCTGCGAGAAACACTGGGTTTAGAACAGTCTGGGTTTTTTTGCAGATGACTACATTGGCCCAGATGGTAGGTGGAAAGGGCTGCGCCCAGGGTTACTTACATAATATTTTGGCCCTCCAAGCCATCTTCAGCCATTTTTCCTGCATGCGCAGTATACCTATCCAAAACCTCTCATGGGAGGGTCTGACATGTCAAATTGTAAAGTGATGACTAATAGAATTCAGCGCTGTAATTTCTGTAATTGTTGTGGTTGTAATGACTGGAGGCAACAACTGAGCTGGAGGCCTGTTGTGCTAGGCACAGCACAGGCACACAGGAAGTGACTGTCCAGGCTTTGAAGAACATACCCTCATAAATAGATTAGGCAGAAAAAGGAAAGGTCATCATCCATTTCTTACAGACACATGAAGGAATGAAGGGATCTACCCAAATAAATCCATACTGGAGTCAGGAACAAAACCACTGGCTTTGTCCTGAAGGATTTGATGTACTGTGTGCTTTCTGTGCTTTTTCCCAGTTCTGTTCCCCTTTTTGTCAGTCCCATCCATTCACCCTGCAGTGAGAACAAGGCAAGACTTATTGTTCAGACTGAAAATATTGCACCTCTCTATAGTCCCAATGAGTGCTCATCTTTGCATTTAAAGATCCAAGAGTTGCTAGAGTTGATTCAGGCCTGGTTCTGGGAGACCCGTTTTGTTACAAAACTGATGAACAACAGACTTTGATTTTTTTTTCTAACTGGTCATTATCTAGGAGTTTGGCTTTTAGCATTGTCTATGCTTAGTTCACTCCCCCTGTGACATTCTGGCTTGACCATTTGCACTGATTCTAGTCTCTACATTTGTTTGTGGACTCATCCAGCTAAAAGGTAGCTGAACAAATAATTCTTGCATAGATTGTCATGAAAGAAAATATGTGATGAAAATGTGTGCTGAATTGTGATGAAAGAAAATATGTTAATTAAAGGGGGGGAAACATATGGCCTATATGGGTCTCAGGGGACAGAGACTTGACGGGCTTGCATATCAGCATTGGGAGACGACCAATGGGGGTTTTAACGCCTGCACCACCACTTGCCTGGCCATCATCAGCACTGGTGCTGCCCAGTCCAAATCTGGTTCAGGAAGCTCCTTGTAGTGCTGATACAGGCCGAGGGGACAGATGACTTTAAAGTATACATATGTTTGTAGTAATCTTTTATTTGCCACGGTATTTTCAGTAAAAATGAAAATAATTATCACAATTTTTATAAACAAGAAGGCCAATAACAATCATGGAAAAGGTTTTTGAAGAGAAATGACAGTCTTTATTTCAGTGCTCTGGAAACCTTTCAGCGAGGATTTCCGCCGCTGCATGAGGGACAGGGAACCAGATTTTGAATAGTGTCAAGCAGTGTCATTACAGAGAACTGTGCTTATTTTCCCCAGCTGATGATGCGGTCCCTGGTCATTAGAGTGCTAAATACACTTGGAAACTTTAATTAAGCATAACGGAGGCTGTCTTGCGAAGAATGATGGATCTGTTTCTTTAGTTCCTTTAGTAAATACTTTATTTCCGAAACTAGAGCTCTTGAAACTGATTTGTGTTACAAGAGTAATTTTCCTTTATAATTAATTAATTGATTACTTAGTTAATAAATTGTGTGTGATGTGATCACTGAGATGGGGTGTATGATAGTCTCTAGTAGGCCTGATAACAATCTCTGACTAAATGTCTGCCTTGCACTCACTACTGCCACTCTTCAATGGCATGCATAATAGTAGAGGGCAATTTTTTGTCAACAAAAAATTAAAGATCAAAATCCTTTTAGCCCAATTTACTGACTATTCAAGAAAATGTGTCACAACAGGGAACCCTGAAATGTGAAGGACACAAAACATGTCCCTTTCTGTACTTTCTGATGGCTAATGGGTACACTCTTCATAGCAAGCCCAATACTAGATATCTCTGCAGAGATGACCAGCAAAACATGTCCATACTGGTGGTGGGTTAAGCTGCCATTTTAAAATGCAGGTGTCCAAAGGCAGGATGTTAAGCCTATATTTAGTCAACAAAATAAGAGACCAAGTTCTGAGGACTCAGCTGCTCCAGCCATTCTCAAAATCAGGAGACCAAGCTGTGTGTTTGGATGCCCAGCTTTGAGACAACCGTCTTTGAAACCATTAGTTTTAAATGTCCACCAGAATCTGACATGAAAGCATCCCCAGGTCCTTCCGTTTTCATAACCCCTGATGCACACTACCTCCCAGTTTCAAAGCTGTTCATCGTTAAATTGTAATTGCTCTTCCATCAAGCTCATGAGAAAAAAAAAAAACTGACAAAATATATACCCGTTTCTGGAAAGATTTTGCGGGTATTTTTAAATGAATCAAGTCAAGTCTCTGAAATTTGGGGAGTTTGAAATCTGTGTGTAAGCTTTTCAATGCAAGCTTATCTCTACTTTTTACATAACATTTTCTGTTTACCTTTCATCTCAATTTAAGATTATAAATCGGGAGAACATGCAAAATTCCTTTGGTGAAAAAGTAGAGAAGTCATGCTTGAGTACCAAGAGGGTTATTTTTTTCATGGTTGGCCAGCTCTCATTTTCATTTATAAAATGTAACACAGACTACTTGTATCTCCTTTCTTTCTAACTGTAACTGACCTATATTAACCTGGCTACCCAATACCACCGGTTTTATCTTTCCAACACAATAGACACAGATGTCTTTTTTTTCCCCCTGCTCCTCCTCCTCCTATTCAACTTCAGCACCATTTGGGAGAATGGAAAAATTAATTGATTTTCCCTAATGATGTCTCTCTGAGCAGATCAGGTTAACTGTGGGCAGCGGCTGCAGTTTAATTTGTGAGTGTGCAATTGAAAATTATACACTTATTGGATTACTGCACCTGACCATGAGGTTGGCATACTGCCTGCCTTGCTTTAAAAAATAACAGGGAAGAGGATCTATAGAAATAATTTGAAATCTACTGCTATTATAAAATTGATATTAAGCAATAGAAAGGGAGCAATAGAAACTTATTTTAGGACAACATTATATGTTGTATGTACGCTTTCAAATGTATTATGGAAAATTTCATCTTGAGGGAAGTTTTCCTAAGTTATTTTTAAACTCAGTGATTTGCAGTGGGCAGTATAACCCAAAAGCAAGGACCCTGGCAAGGTATCTGTAAAGGTGAAATTGATCCGTTTCACTCTGATCAGTTTCTGATCAATCAAGTTTCTCCATGTGAAATAACCAGAATGCAAGGGGAAAAAAAGCAATGGCAAGAAATTCAAGTTTGTGTATTAAGAAGCTAGTGAAAACATTAAAGGAATATTTTAAAATACCTGGAACCAAATCCTTAGCTGATATGAAATGTGAAGTTCCATTGACCTAAGCAGACCTTCCAAAGTTTAAACCATCTGAGAATCTAGCTCATTACTTCATGTATTAAAAGTGACCATAGCTCTTTAAATGCTTGAAAGTGTTTGAACTTATGCAACGTCATTTCCAGAAAATGCTGAGATTCTGTTAGAGGACAAAAGTAGAGCATGTTCCAGAAGTTCTTAAACTAGAAGAGAGAAAGTGGTGTTTGTACCATTGGATTTTTCCATTGGAAATTGAAAGATTTTGCAATCTGGATGACTCTGTGGATATTTGTACTCTGAAATGTCAGCCAGAGTTTTACAATTTCACATATTTGCCATCATTTTTCAAGCTTCAAGTTTATATTAAGAATGTCGTGCTCAGATTGTTCAGGTTTCTAAGATCTATTTCAAAGAAAGTCAAATGGGGAATTGAAGTCCCTGACAAATACCTTTGACTTTTTTCCAAAATAAAATGTAATGGCACCAGTAATACAAATCCTGAATCATAGTTTTCCCATACTTGAACACTGCTATTTCATAACAGCAAGGTTAGGCAGACTTTGAAACAACAGAAAAAGTCCCTACAAATTATGGTGCTGGGTTTTGTTTTGCTTTTTTCTTCTAAAAGCAATGGATAAATAACAGGAAGATAGTAATAGCCCCCTGGACTGGACCAGTGGTTTAGTTAATGCATTCTTCCATTTGCAGTGGTGACCAGTAAGTTGCTTTAAAGGAAAATACAAGCACAATGAAGGCATTTAGACAGTTATAGCATTTCCCCAGGGAAAGTTCCTCCAATACATAGAAGATGAAGTTTGCCATGAAGCACAAAACCTCAGACCGCTATCAAAACTTTTTCTATACAATTTATTATTATATGCTATATAATTTATTATTGTTGCTATGATCTAAATATTCATGCTATCCACATAAAAGGTGCAGGATTTTTTGCATATAGGAATGAATTGTCCAATATAATTAGATCATCATGCCAATAATTCTGTTTATTTGCAATAGGAATCTACTTTTACCCTGGCTGCCTTTACAAAGCATTTAGACATTTGCAATACAAATACAGACATACATCCTCTAAGGGCTTAAAAAGGTCCTTCTTAAAAACCTGATGGTATTTTATCAATTTCCTAACTGCTCCTTAAACTTCAGACTCAACACCACTAAATCGCCCTCCACACATTTCTTTTTGTTCCAATATCATTGCTCTAAGTATGAGTGGGCTGGAAAACTGTCTAACCAGGAGGAGAACAGGAAAACCTATAAAGTTCACTTATGCCATTCCTCTGTCAGTGTAAATGTGTTTCCTCATATACATTTTATTGTGGTTGGTCCAATTTAAAATGGACTCTGCTTCCATATATTGGTTCTTTTCCATTTGAGGGTTCAGGAGGTGCTGAAGATTTATCAGTTGGGATTTCCTTTTATCCCAGGTTGAAGAAAATAGAAATGCACTTAAGCCCTTGTAAACTTCATGCTAGGCACGTACTTATAACACAAGCAGTGTACATTACAAGCCAGATACATAAAGAAAACTTTGATAAGCATTTGGTTTTTACTGTGACATCTCAGCTGTGCAGCTGTGGTGTTATCTCCATGCCAAGGAGATGAGATCATCAGCTGGTTTGAATACTTGCTTCATTTAAGCAGAGCTGCTATCAGAATAAGTGTACTAACTTCTTCTGCTGGAATATTTGCTTTTAATTTGTTTTATCACGTTTATTTTGCCGTGATCATGAGGTGGTAGTTATGGAGTCCTGATGTTCTTCAAAGCACTTGCAAGCACAGGCAGCTGGTATGGGGGATACGGGGGGCGGGGGGGGCACATGCCCCCCCTGAGATTGGCCGCCGGTTGCCCATCAGTGCATACCTACCCTGCCTTCTGACCTCTCCTCT
>NW_017728928.1:3039527-3088243 GCF_001723895.1 Crocodylus porosus
GGGGGGGGGAGAGGGGAGCACTAAGCCTTAGCACAGAAGTATAGGAGTGTATATGAGGCTTTTGGCCCTCCACTGGGCTTCCCCCAAGGCTGCTCACAAATTGTGCCCCCCCAGACTCAGGGGGCACCTTTCACCCTTGCTTGCAAGGTTTTTTTTTTTTTAATGCTAGCTAATCTTTGTAAAGGTGAGTGGTGTTTATTAACCTTGTTTTAATGATTGATGCAAAGAAATTATTTGCCTGATTTGTCCCAGGTTTGCAGAAAGATAAAACATCCAAGCAAGGATCTAAAAAATGGGATTCCTTAGCTTGTAGTGCTTTGCTCAGAAATAAAGATTCTCCTGCCTGGTATCTCTGTGCAGTTCATCCTCCAATGAAAGAAATGCATAAGCTGGTAAGAGCATGTCTACGCTAAACAGGCTGCCAGAGAGGATGGTATAATAGCAAGTAGGAAGGAATATTTCTCCATAAAAAAATGAAAATCTAGACTTGAATTTAGGTGCTTCCTTTATGACTACTAACTTCTCCCACCACGTCAAAGTGGTGCAGCAAATGGCAAATGAAAAATCCCATCCATGAGAGAAATGGGGAGAGGGAAGGACAAATACGCTGTCAAGCTGGACGTCAAAGTTTATACTGTGACTAAGAGAAGTCTAAGTATCATTAAAAGTGAACTGAACTTAACTTCCTAAGTGCCTAACTCACTTTTAAAATTGGGGCTTAAATGCCTTTTATTTTTTTGATGTGCCTGAATTCTCTGACTCTTCTCCTACCACTCCCCATTCTGGAATTTAATTCTATGTCATTTGCAAGGGATAATTTTAAATTCAAACAACTGCCAGCTACCAGCCTGTGCTCTTTTGAGGGGTAGAATAATTTCTAACATTCAGAAAGTGCTTTCTCTATCTTTTACATGCCTTCCTTGGAATTTTTTTCTCTTCTCCTTTTAGAAATGCAAACATTGAAACATCTGTACTTGAATAAAAAGATAGGCATCCTTAATGCACAGCTGTGTTCACAATTAGTTAAAACAAGTTAAACCCTGTTTCACTTTTGAGCACACAGCACCTGCAATGCATAGTATATTTGTGCTTCTGCAATAGTAGGCAGACGAATTTAGAGCTAAACTAAAGAATGTGCATCTCTGGGTAACTTTAGCTGCTTTAAAAGGGGAGGGGGAGATGCTGCCTGGAGCATGCATTGACTGTTACAATCCAACTGTTGTATCCTGGTTATCTTGTAGCATAATAAATGAGCTAAGGCCTCGTACATACATTCAGTTTCTCCTGGGAGAGTCGCTGCTCCCTGCAAGAGATAGCATGAGTCTATAGATGGTGTTCAGGCTTTTTCTCCCAGGATTAAAAAAAAAAAAAAAATGGCCACTCCAGGAAAAAAAATAGGCTTGGAATAACCAAGATCTAAATCACTCCAAGGAGAGTTTCTCCTGGGAGATCAAATGTCTGCACCTTCTGTGAATTGCCCTGAATGAAGCGGGGTCAAAGTTGGAGCAGTTTTGCTATACTACAGGTCATATGTACAGTCGTGTCCTAATAGCTTGTATTGGTATCCTCTAGCAGCAATGTGTGAATGTCTGTCTTGATCCTCCATAAGCGTTAGTTCAGCAGCTGCGGCATAAGATGGGGGTTAACTCAGGACACAAATTTGGCCCCAAATCTTCCTGCACCATCTTCACACCTCCTCTCTGAAATACACAGGTGGAATTAAAGAATGGGGTTTACTTTCTCTTTCACCAGTGTAATTCCAAATGAAGTGTCCAGCAAAGTTATTCCAGATTTACACCAGCTTATCCAAGAGTGAATTTATGTTTGTTAAAATGTCTGTAAGCTCCAGAAGGCCCAATGGCCAGTCCCCAAACTCATTTATAAGATTTCCTTCCTAGCATGAAACACGGTTTGAAGATATTACAATCACTCTGGGACATGATATATATAAAACCGGGGGTTATTATATAGTCTATCTGCAGCCACAGAAGCCTGATCCAAGGAACTGTAATTCTAAAGTAAACTGTATGACCAAAAGCAGCAAATGTGTTCCCTGAGGGGTTAATTTGTTCTTATATCTTCCCTCAAAGGCCAGGGATCTTCTCTGAAACAAGTAAAAGACAAATATTCCCAGAGAGAGAAAGAAGAGGAGGAGAGAAGCATGCATTAGTGGCCAAGCAAACACTTTATTAAGGCACAGAAAGCATCCGCAAAAGGACTCTATGAAAGCAAGTACATGAAGAAGACAATTCAGAGAAGGCAGGCCTGGACAAAAACTACTATGTAAACAGTAAGCCTTCACAAAAACCTCAGTTATTTCTCAGATACCTTTAATGAAAAACTTTCCTCCCTTCACAAACCTTTATTAATTAAGCCTCACAATAATGCCATAGGAGAGCTGAGTATATTTTTGGCATTTTACAAAGTAGTGATTTGGAGTAAACCTTTTCCTGCAGAATGAGCCAGTGGCAGAACCATCCCAACAACTCAGAGAAGTCCCTGGCACAGGAAAGTTTTCCATCGACAGTTTACTTTCTACCTATGGGGACTTCTTACCATCTTCAATTTTCCTCATCTTTTTACATCTTCCTCATCTTCCCTGAGCCTGAGGAAGGGTGTGTGTGCCCGAAAGCTTGCAGAAAAAGATATTTTTTGTGATTTTTTTAGTTGGTCTAATAAAAGGTATCATCTCTGAACCAAGAGTTCTAGAGTTTTGCATTTCTTTTTTGTCTCAGACCACCATGGCTACCAGATATTAGGGATGTGCAAAGCAGGCCCTATTTGATTTGGATTTGGCCCGAATCAGGTACAGTGATTCGATTCATTGATTTGGATCACTGTCCCAGATTCAATATGTCCAAATCTGAATCTGAAGATTCGATGCTGATTTAGAGAATCAGCAATTTGGACATAGACACAGCTTTAAATATTTTTTCTACATACCTCGAGGTACCAGAGCAGCTCATGAATGCTGTGATGCTGGGGTAGATGGAGCATCCCACAGGAGTGCAGGGGTGGCGGGGAGCCTCAAGGTGCTTGGCAGCAAACCCAGAAGTGGACCAGAAGTACTTCTGGTCCACTTCCAGGTCCACCGGGGAGCACATGCCCCCCCCAATTCCCCCCTGGCTCAACAATCAGCCGTGGGGGGAACCCAGATGCCCCCCAGACCCTGCTGAGACAGGACAGAGGGGTGCGGGGGGGGGGGGGGGCTGTGCACTCCCCAGTGGACCCAGAAGTGGACTGGAAGTGCTTCTGATCCACTTCTGGGTCTGCTGCCAAGCATGCCGGGGAGTCCCCCATGCTCCTGTGGGACACTCCATGCGCCCCAGCATTGCAGCACTCACGAGCTGTGCTTGCTACCTCAAGGTATGTAGGAATAACATTTAAAGCTGTGACAATGTCCAGATTGCTGAATCTTTCCAAATCTCTCGAAATCGATTCAGAAGGTTCCAGTTCAATTTGGAGAGATTAAAGGGTCCAAATACATCCCCTTCCATTGACAGGTGAACTCAACAGCCAACCTTCACAGCAATGTGGTGGAGAGGTAGCCTGCTGCTGGGCTTCCTTTTGCTTTCTTTGTACGCTGGACATGATATCCATTACACCCACTCTTAGCTTCCTAACTCTCCATCATACCCAGCTTCCTAACTCCATTCCTCTGCATTATATTCCTGCAAACTCTCAGCTATTCTCTGGGCAGCAAGCCACACACAAGTTGTGCTGAACTTGTACAGTCTTGTATTATTTCAAAAGAGTGTGCAGACTGTAAATACTGGTGCTTGTTAAGTATATGACTGCCAGATTCTGCAAGGAGGAGCAATAAAACGCAAAGAACATAACTCAGATCTACATAGCATGGTCTGGAGGCTTGCCCTTTTGCCTCTGAATTGCTTTTTGAATCTATGCCCTGACCAATACAAGTGAAATCATTCTGATTTTTCAGCTTGAAAGGGTCCCCAGTGACATGCTAGATACTGATCATTTTTTCTAATTTGCCACAAAATAACTTCCCATACAAGAGAATACAGTTCAATAAAAAGGTGTTTTAAACCCACATGAACTCCAGGAATCACTAAAAAACTTTTTTCTCTACCAGAATCTGGGTCAATTTTAACTTTGCCACCAAAAAAGAGCAGGGGTAAGCCTGTGTGTGTGACACATGGCAGATGGGGAAGGGGACAGGTGGTATTTTGGCCTATAGGGCAGGAAACAGAAAGCAGAGTAGCAGTCTAGTTAGGCAGTACAGGGTAGGGAGCATCAAGATGAGCAGCAGATCAAGTAATGGAAAGGGATCAGAGTGAACCTCAGGGAGGGTGCAAGGCTGATCTGTGGCACGCCTGCCAAAAAGGGTGGCTCTACTGAAACAGAGGATGAACTTTAAGTTGTTTCACTGATTTATGTCTAAAATAAGATTCCAGTTATTTTATTATTCTTCGTCTCCGATGCACATCCTCTGGGGAAATAAATGTGCTCTTTTCCTTATTCCGTTTTCGGATGTACGATAAATTAACCGGGTTGTACATGTCAATGTTGTTTGTTGAGATGAACCTAAAGCAAACCCAGACGCCCCAGGCCCCTTTCTTCAGAACTCCAAACTTGCATCCAAGATTTTTCCGCCTCGTATCTAGGGGTGACCCAGCCCCCCAAATCTGTGGAAGTTGCTCATGGGTCAGAGCTTCAACCTGTTCATAACACAATTTGCAGAAAGGTCAACAGTTCCAGTATCGAGTGAGATAAAACAGAGATCTGTTTCTCAAGAATCTTTGTCATAAAAACTTCTGAAACAGTGTCTGTTATGTCACCACCATGTCCTAAAGTAGTAGTCTGGAGACAGGAGGTTCAACTGGTACATCAGCCCTGGCACTCTACTTTTGATGACCCATCAAATAAGCTCCAGACAACTTTCCACACCCAAACAAATATCGTATTTGTCCAGTTGGGCAATGGTAAATAGGATGGAAATTTCTCTCCTGCCCTCCCTAAAGGTGAACAGCTATGCATAAGCATAAGCATTATTATCCCTTCTTTGTATAAAGTGTGTAACTACAATGACTAATATTATTGCTCATAGTATGCTCAGCACTGTGTAAAATATGACCCTAGGTAAAGCTGGTTGGAAAAAAGGGAGGCAACTTTCATACATACACAAACAATTAAAGTGTTTGCTCTTAAATTTTAGCATGGATCAGCTCTGTAGCAGATTTAACACCGAGAAACAACACTGCAAATATTTTGTCTTTTTTTCCAGGTTTAAAAAACTTACAATAATGAATATTGAGATTTCAATAGAAGTTGCAATTTAAAAAATGTTGACCAGAGCTAACCTTAGTACTTGGCATCATGATCTGCAGTAGTAGTGCATGCCATTAATTGACTCTACACTAATTCTACCCATATCTTCATTTATCTGTCAGTAGTTGCATGCAGTGATACTTCTTTCTGCCTCTAGTACAGGCTAGTGGAAAAAGGAAGGACTGCTTAATTTTTCACTGTACCACTCAAATCAATAATCTTTGGAGCACTGAAGACAGCTGTACTCCTCACTAGTCCCCTGTTTCACATGAAAACGTGATCAAGGCTAAGTAAAGTCCTCAGATTTTGATTCAGCGATAGTCAGCAATGCTTTAAAAGGAAAATAAAGTGACAGCGCATAATAATCTGAAGATCTAAATGGTAGTAGGGGGTTATGTTCTGCCCCGAGCCTGACAGATGGCCACTGATCAGAAACAAAAGATTTGCTTTATCATTGCAATGAGATCACCCGCAAAACATGTCACCTTATCATATAAGGCAGAGTTTTTAAGTGCACAGGTACTTAGTAGTGATCCAGCATAACTTTTCATATTACATGTCATTAGCTTCATCAGCGGGAGAATAGTCACATACAATTTAATATCCTGATGTTAGCAGGGAAACAAGGAAAACAGTCTCCAAACCACAGGGGTACTGGCACAGAATAAATGAACAACAGAAAACGTGACTTAAATCTGCATGCAAAACTCCACCTGAATACAAAGTCACCAGGTTTGTCGTTCAAAAAAGCTCCATTAAAATCCTTCCCCGACATTACTTTTTGCATGTCTCTCCTTTCCAAGTTTAGCAATGGAACTAGAAGCAGTAATGCTCAAATTAGGCATGGGAGGGTTCATATATAACAATGTTTAGAAATCACTCAAGGCTTTATATAGAGGAGAATGCTAAGCTTTTTGGGTTTAGGTTGTATGTAGCTCAGGTAATGCTGAGCAAGTAGCTAAAACATATAGGTCTAGATATTATGTGAAGTCTCAAAACTCATTGGCTTCTCTTTTGCAGCTTTAAAAAAAGTCTGTTGTCCTGGGATGAAGTCGTGACTTACAAAAAAAAATCTCATTGATTTTAGTGGGGTCAAGATTTCACTTCTGGTATTCTTAAAGCCATCTCACACTAGAAAAACAAGATTTGCTGAAAGCAATCTCTTTGCAAAGTTTTCACCCTGCCTGTGTGGATTTTAGATAGTTCAGATAAAATTTAACAAAAGCCCTTGGGCTCATCTTTAATTTCTGAAAATGGTAAAGCTTCATTGATTTTGTGGTGCCACAGACGCTGATAAAATAACAATCTGGTGGAAAGCGGAGGTAGAATAACTCTGAATTACACCCACTGATGTACAGGCCCCAGAGCGACATGGTACTTTTTAATAAAAAGTTTTCCCTCCTAAATTTTGGAATAACATCATCAACTCCAAGCCTTACTTGGCTTCTGCACCCTGGGCAGGATGGTTTTGTTCCAGAATTTATACTTCTTTGTGATAGGAAAACTTCCTTTTTCTTGCTTCCTGTATCAAAACTACAGGCAGCACATCTGCTAAGACTGTAGAATAATCACTTTGTAAAGCAAACCTAGATAACTGAAATACCAGGCGAAATTGTCCTTTGTGGAGGAACATCAAAAAGTTGGGGAGGCTGCTAATCTAGCGGATCGAGTACTAAACTGGGATGAAACAGAGCTGGTTTCATAGATGCTAGGGTCGGAAGGGTTTCTCACCATAGATCAACTATTGACCTGCTACATGACCTTAGGCAGTAATGTCACTGCGCTGTGCCTGTTCTTCCGTCTATCCCAAATCATTGAGATTGTTTGGGTGACACTGTGCCTTCGCTCTGCTTCTTTGAAACCGGGCCTTGTGAACGCCTATAGGAATGAGTGCCACAGAAAGACTAATCAAAGTAACCCTGAGCCACAAAGCCTGAAATCAGAGCACTTTTATAGGCACTCTTGGATCTCCACTGGATCCATCGTGCACCTATTTAAATTGCTAGCAAAGCTGAGTAGTGAGTGGGCTGTGACACATAGTTTTCCAAAATTAAACTCAGACCAACTGTTTTCATGAACCTGTCTCCTTTGCAATAAATATTATCCCCCTAAAATTATGGAACTGCCTGTTTCATTTCAAGCAGCATCTCAGCCCCAGGATTCAAAAAGAGCAATGGCTTTTTAATGTGGAAATTTCTTGCACAGGTCCTTTGCTCCTTGGAGCCAAATCCCATTTTATGTTTCTTAAAGATTTATTTATTGATGCTTTTTTGGCTCACCTGATTAGTTACACAACCACACATCACAGACAGGATGCAACCGCACACTTGAAGACCTTTTGCCATGTGGCTCAAAGCTGCCAAAGAAGCTTTATCAGTATCATATTGACTTATTTAGTGTATATTATGATTCACTGTGATGTTCAGTTTATGCTTAGGGATTTTTGGGGGGCCTTCTTGAAAAGCTGACAAAACTAACCAGTCTTGCTTTCTGCCTTAACCTTCTGGCTATTTTTAGGCTTTAAAACATCTATTAAAATACAACTTTTCAAGGATCAATCTGCTGAAATCCAAAAAAAAAGGAAATGTTTTTCTTTATATGCCTGAATAGTTTGGCAAACAGAGGGCCGTGTGTGTTTGTTTTTGGTTGTATGCGGGGGGGTTTAATGAAAAAAGCTAGCCCCCTAAAAAAAAATAGAAACGAAAGGAAAAAAAAGTTTCAGTTTACAAAGCCAAACACTCTTGAAGGGTTTGAAAAATCCAATTAACATTGCCTCCCCCCAACATTACTCTTATGTACTTCTGAGTTTCTAAATTTTAGCTGGAGCAGGAAGTGCTAAAGTGAAAAAAGGAATAGTCCTATTACTCTCATGAGATTTCTGGCCAACGTTTGCCAACTTAAAAAGTTTAAAATGTGGATAATTTTGGAAGGATCTGAATCAATCTTTGATACCTCTGAAGCTAATTAGTTTTAATTGGTCTGCTATTTAGCTTTATCAATTTAATACACTTTAGACTAGAACCTTACTTACATACAGGCTTCTGTATAGCGCTTGTAATGATTTATTTCAACAGCGCCTAAAGGGCCCCGCTCTGTACTGCTGAACACTAGACAAATACATAACAAACCCTCACTGTCGGCTTGGAAGAGTCACAGTATAGGTCCTTTCCTCACCATAGCCTCCAATTGTCATGACATAAAAATTTGGGAAGTATTGATATCCCCAGTTTTGAGGCACATTCAGATGCAAATGATTTGGTTTCACGTTGTGGCATAGAAGCTGGCAATCCTGGGCCCGCTCCAGGGCTGTAACCACAAGATCGTCCTTCTCCTTCTTGGAGTAGGAGAAAGCATGTTGTTCAGGATTCTTGCGACCTTTTTGGAAAGGGATTCAGGCATCTAACAGTGCCAGCAGATGGCTAGAGATATTTCCAAAATCACTTTGGTGCAAATCACTTTAGCATTTGCTAAAAATCCCACTAGGACCTCTCTGCATCTTTAGGTGCCTAGGTATATTTGGAAATCTGGCTCCCTTCCCCTACCTATAGCATTTTGTCCTCGAGATTGAGGCAGATTATAAGAGCCTTTTCAAGAGTCCTACTCTTATTACTTCTCCACCTCCCCCAAAGGAAAATTTTGCCAAAGGCAGGCACAGATTCAGAAGCCTGTAGAGCAAAGTCACTCCAAGTTCTCTTTAAGTGCAATTTTACTGTTTTCTGAACTGATAAATACTCCATGGAGTGACTCCCATTCCTCCCATTTCCAAATACATAAATAGGCTGCAGACCGCTCTGGGTTTGAATCTCTACCAGGGCAAGAAAATCCTGAAATTCAGTGTATTATCTCATGTTAAACAAACGCCTATTGCATATGATTAATATGCCGCCTCCTTAATTGAAGCCTGACACACAAAACAAAAATGTGAATTGAACTTCAGAGCTCATGAAAGTTGCCAGGTTCTTTGGGAGATAATTTTTTCCCCTCAACAAAATTATCTTTTTCCGAGTCATTTCCCTTTTTTTTTTCCTTTGGAAGCACAGGTTACAATTACTTGAAGGAAAGAACATCTTTATTTACTGCCTTTGTTTTCTTGATGCTAACAGTTACTTTGTTTTTCTTTCAACAAGCGCCTGGCTCTACTTTTGAACCCAGTTTTGGGTGGAAATCTTGCTAGAGCATTTCACAAGATAGCTGAATCTGAGCAGTATCTGAGACTTCATCTCGGTCTACAATCTGGCCTGGCCACTATTTCACGCTGCTTTTTGAACAAATGGCCATTTGCTAGACTTCTCTAAAATTATTGAAATATGACTTTTAAGTGGGGGTTTTTTATTTATTTTTACCTTGGCTTCCTAGGAAGTTATAGCAATGGGCTTCTGGGAAACAGTGTTACTATAATTGTAACTTGCTAGAGCTGATCAATTCAAACAAATTCAAGGAAAATAATTCATTCAAATGATTGGGAAAGTACCGAATGCTATAAAAACCTTGTGCATTGATTTCTGCTGTTTGGTGTTTTATTTTCCTTTGCCTTTTTTTCTTTTTTTTTTTTTTTAACTCACGGTGTATTGATCGTCAGGTACTAATGATAGTATTTGCAAAGTAATTGCTACCGCTATAAATACGCTCAAAACATCATCCATCTAAAACGTAGTGCCACTAAAACAGCGATCTGCTGTAAATACATTTTACTGCTGTGGACACCAAGACATGCTTCACTAGGGACAACTCCTCCTTTCCTGTATGTATTTGAAACACATTTAACCTGTTTATTTGATGTAGCCTTTCATGGGATCTTAGAGTGGGGCACTCTCCAGAGAAGCCCAGGAAGAGGGAAATGCTATGCATTATCCTGCGTCCAGCTATCACAGGGCCCCCGAGGCCCATCTGCGATACATTTGCACATAGCCAGCCAGAGACTTCGATGTAGAGAAGCAGCTGCAAAGCATGGGACACCCCTCCTTGGGGGTTGGGTATAATGGAGTCTAGCTGGGGTCACCCCATCTCCTACCACTGCTCCAGGGGCAGCTTCCCAATGCTGGCGGAGAAGGGAACTTGGAAAGGGGGCAGTGAAGCCACTTCGAGGACCTCTCACCAATGCCAAGCTCCTGCTCTCCAGCATGCTTGGGAGTAGCATCCGGGAGGCAACCTCAGGGCACCTTTATGACTTGTTCCTGGGTTTGTTCCCCCTGCCCCCAAATGTGGGGAACATGCCATTTCCTGCCCTTTTTCTGTTTGCAAGCTATGCTTCTTCCCCACCCCAGGTCTGTCTCATCTATTTAGAACAAAATCTCTATGTTAACCATCCACTGGTTGTGTTTGAACAACACCTCTCACGAGAGGGCCCCAACTCTTGGTCAGTCCTCAGACACAACCATAATAATCTTTGTTAATAATAATAAAATGCTTAAGATTTTATTACCTTGGCAGGTCTGGGACTTGGCAGAGTATAATAAATATCCTTCCATCCTAGCACTTCTCTAGTGTTAACTGTACTAAGTGTTATACTGAACATGTCATCAGGACTCATAGTAGAGATGATCCCTTTTATTAGACCAACAAGATTTTTTCAAAAACAATGTCTTTAATTGCAAGCTTTCGGGCAGAAATTCTTGTTGGGCTAATAAAAGAGATCATCTCTACTATGAGTCCTGATTGCCTTTTCCTCTAGACCAATACGGCTCCAACCTGGATGCCTGACATACTGCACATGTGACACTGCCCTAAGTCAGGATGCTGCACAAAGGAGGGTCTCTGTGCGAGAATAGGAGGCATCAATGGTTAGGCTTTTCAAAAGAAAATTGGAAAAAGATCTATTAAATATTCTATTCTGTTTTCTTACCAATGAAGAGTTATTACTACTACACTGCATTTTTATTAATTTATCCAAATCAGTTTTAAGTTAAGTGAGTCATCTTCTACACTTCGGGAGGTTTCTCCATAGCCCCCAACGTCTCAGTATCAATCCACTATTTATTGATTTATTATTTGTCTCCAGGATAATATCTGCATATGAGCCAACTGTATCTATTTCTCATCTGTATCTTGTGAGGGGACATCAGCATGAATATCTCAGACAAGCTCTGAATACAGCATCAAAGATTCAACCTTTAATACAACTCAATGCCCACAATGTGACGGAGATTTGAGGCACTTGGTTTTTGGTAGGTGAATTAGGTTCAGACCCAGTCTCTAAAAGAGGAGACATGACAATCATTGAAGCGTGTCATCTCTCATCAGTTTTCACGTAAAGGAAGAAACAAAGATCAAGTACTATCAAAGTAGGCTTTCACCTCAGTTGGCTTATTCAAGGTGCGGGTAGTGCTTCTTATTAGTGGAGATATCAGAGCTTGTGACCCCACAACACCTGCTCTTCTCTGCATGCAACATCATCCTTTTGGTTATTTTACACCACCTACAATTCTAGCTCATGATCATCAAGGTCATGACTCAAGGCCAATGTAATTAAAACTAATTGACAATTTAGAATTAGCCTTATAATATTAAGCAAAAAGGAGATACCATGGAAAGTTAAAAAGAAAGGGAGATAAATGGAGAACAAAACATGTCCGGGTGTACCGTGAACTTTCTCTGAGTGACTTGGAGTCATCTGGTATAAGGCAAGTTGTGGTTTGCTCTGCAGGCGGAGTGACATTGTACTGTTAATAATTGTGCATAACTGGCAAATGAGCACTGGATTTATGATTGCTGGCTCAATAGAAACAGAAGAGTGATCATGGAAGAGCCAGATGGCCAGTTGTTGCCATGTCCAAAAAGAGGGCTAGAACTGATAGTCGTGGCCCGTAGTACAGCCTCTGATGCCAAACTATCCACTTAAGTGAACACTTCTGCAGAGCTAATAAAAGCTAGAGGAAGACTGCAGAGATTAAGACAGAGAGGAAGACAGTGCAGGGGGCAAGGCATTGAACAAGTGGATGAGAGCACGCCCAAACTCAAGACGGGGCCAATGAAGAAGAAATCCCAAGAAAAGGAAACGATGACAACGCCCTTGGTTGGGACAGGATTTGTCTGCACACAGTGCCCCTGCTGGTGGTGTCCACAGCACAGCCTCAGAACTGACTGCACTCATTATTTTCTGTCTTTATGCCTTGGGGCAGTCCATAGAGGCCCTTAGGGAAGCAAAAATATGCTTCAGTAATGAGCCTCACCACAAAGCTATAATTATCTAAGGCATATAGGACTCATCCAGCCAGATTTCTCTGTCCTTCCAGCTCCACACACCTAAAAAGATGCTGTGATTTTAAACCACAATCCCCTATTATAAAGAAATTTTGCTCTTGGTAATCCCTAGGGTTTTCCTGCATAATTGTGGATGTCAATTCTAGCCTCTTAAATCATAAACTACTTCTAAGCAGTGTATTAAATTTGATGCATTAAACTCTACATATGGTGTTTATTTTTCCACGGATACTATGCAAATATTCCTGAACCAAAAACCCACTCAATTATTTGCCACTTAGCATTTGGTTTTCTTTGGGGTTCCCCCCCACCTTCCGCCATTTACAGATGGTGCAAATTTTATCTGCCAGCAATGAACTAGGACAGAACGCTGCAGGAAAAAGGTCATGCATCTTTATCTGAGATGTTGCCAGGTACCAGATACCTGAGGTTTCCTGAAAGGTGTTTGTTTAGAAAGAAAAGTGATCAACATTTGGCTGCATGGATCACTGTCATTAGCCCAAATCACAAACGTTAATTCTGAAATACCTCCTAAAAGTGCTGAAGAGGTTTCTAAGATTCAGACATAAATTGAATTAAAAAAAAAAAATGAGTGAATGAAGGAATCACACATGCACGCACAAGAGCAAAAGTTTTGGCATGGCCATGTGTTGTGCCCACACACAACCACTATTTTCAGTTAATGAATAATGGCAATTACATGTCTAATCTCATAATACTGAACAATTTGCTGGTGTATCATAGTACGTACAGAATGTACAATGCTGATTAACAAATCTGCCCGTCCAATTAAAGTGTTTGCATGTGCCAGCCAATATAAATATACAATTAGGGTGCATTTATCCTAAAAGGAAAAGCAAGATAAAGTACAGCTATTAATAGCAATAAATAAATACATACATACATACATACATACATACATACATCTCATAATCTTTACCCCATACTGAGATCTAATTAAATTTGAAAAATATGTAAATCTGCCCAGCTGGTTAGCTAAAGTTTGCAAGGCAGTTGCAAGTTATACAGCGTGGAGATAAGAATGTGGGGCTCCTGGACATAGGTTTATGACTGTTATTACTATTAGCTGCTGCTTTGCTCCACACTGGGGGCAAAAAAACAGAAACTTATGCAAAGGGCAAAAGGTAACTGATAGTTGAGCAATATACTAATAGCACTTAAAGCAACAGTTACGGGCTTATCTTCATTGCAGTTTAATAGCACCAAGCATCGGTTGTATTGGATGTTGAAGCAGAAGGTCATATACAAGTACAAAACAAGGCAGTGCAGAAAATTCAATTCATTTTCAGTTCCAGTTCCATGACACACATGAACCTGGGGAAAAGACGCATGTCCTCCATCTCTTCAAATATGTGCTGATCACATAGCTGGAAGTATCATTGTCATTTTGTGTCCTGCATAGTCCTGAAAAATAACGTAAAAGCTCAGAGAGTGGCATAAAGTTGCATTGTGATGGGGTATTTAAAATGTTCTGCATTACTGCAGATGCTTTGGGGTTTGTTTTTCTTCAGTTTAGAAGTACTCTCCCTTCCTCCCTGACAAACCACAGTGGATCTTTCAAAATAGCAGCCACCCAGACATGAAAATTTGTGTATAGCAACAGCCAGACAATTTCAGTAAACTTGCACAAGGAACTGCTACACTTGCATTGCACTGTATTACATTGCACCGCATAGATTTTTGGTTTAGATCTATGGGTGGCTAAATCCACTGCTTTGAAAACTTGTCTTAACCAGCCCAAATGAAACAAAAGCTCCCTCTTAGCTTACTAAAATACTGACTTTTAAGCCAGACGAAATACAGCTGTTATTAGTGAAAAAATGATTAATTGCAAAAACTGTTTAATGCAAAAATCAATTGCCTTATAGGATGATTTGGAGCTAAACCCATAGTGGGGCTTAGATATTGTGAAGTGAACTGTGTCAAGACTTAACTTTTAGGTATCTGGCTCACAGAATGGTATCCGCATCCCTGAGACAGGCACTTAAAGCTCCTTTTAGGCATGCAGAGATTATGTGGCTCCCAGCAGGATTTGCAATAGCCAATGGAGGCTACTGTGAGAGGCACATTTTAAGATCCAGCCCTCGAGGGTCTGAGGCACCTAACTTAACTTTCCAGAGAGGATCCATTGCCCAGAAACCTTTTTTAAAATTAAGTGCTTCTTTCTATCAAAACCCAAGGAGAGTCTGCTCCTTTCTTGTGAAACATGGGCAAAGGGGATGGAGCACTTGGGTTTGATAGATAAGGATTCATTGGCTTAGAAAGAGCAGGAGAAAGAGAGCGTGTTACTCTTCAGCCTGGTGGTTTTTAAGGTCTGTGCATGTATTTTATCCAAGAACTCTTGATTCAGGATTGCCAGTACTGAATCAGTGCCAGGAGATTTCATCACATGATGTAATGACATTGACTACAATGCATAGACTTTACATCAGGAAGGCAAATGCACGTGACTATTACATTTTAAAAACCCATCACACTACCATATAAATTGGATGCAACATTTAATATTTTTTTAATGAGTGCCCTATCATTTATCTCCCTGGGTGACTCTCAGCAGTCCCTTGGAGACTTGCATCTAATCAGAGGCTCCAGGGCAGTCCTGGAGAGTTGGCAACCCTATGTCTTGCATGTAAAGTAGATAAACAGTCCCTGGAAGAGTGACCAGAGCCCAGGTCTCCCATTCCTCCTCCACCACAGGACAGTGGCCACTAGTTTTAGTCACACTAGTGATAACTCAGATGCCCATCGACTTTAAACATCTCCGGGGTTAGGCAGAGGTTTTAAAGAGCTGCCTAAACCTCCCTTCATGTCCTGCACGCCTGATACTTTTGGTAGATCTGAACCCTAGTCTTAAATCCTTCACCCTTAGCACAAGAACATTTTCAAGAGTCCAAGACATGGGGAAACTGTGTTCACTGCATGCGTGAATCACCTTCTGCATTTAAAAATATGATTTAGTTTCCTTTTTTTTCTCTTTCCCTGGCTGAGAAAAATAATGTGGAAACAGCACAGTAAAAACTTCCCCTACCAAACAACGTAGCTTACTGGATAAAGGATCAAATAAGACATAAGCAAGCCCGCTATGGAACAGAAGATTGACTCCTCTATCCTGAACAACATCTTGTGCGCTATTCCAGCCATGTGAGGGATATGGAAAGTGGAGGGACCTCATCAAATGCACACGGGTGAGCCTGGAGCTGTCCTAGGCCCTACATTGCATGCTAACCGCTCTTCCAGCAACAGAGACATCGATGTGCTGGAGTCGAAAAGCATGGCCATAAATATGCTGGAGTCAAAAGGTATGGCCAAACTGACCCAGCTCTTCTCAGCTGGCAGGTCCTCCCTTTCAGGCATGCAGCCAGGTTGCTGCAGTATAGCAAAGCTTGGATGTCACGGCAAATTCTGCTGAAACTCATGCAGAGCTGGCTTGTGAATCAAAAAGTCACTGCTGGCTTTTCCTCGCTTCCCTAGAGTCTGGTGAATAATGAATGCAGCAAAAAAAATCTTCACCAGATACAAAAACATTGGCAGGGAAGGCACGATGCATGTCTCAGGGAGACCTCACGGGCACAGGACCTGGCTGTTAGAGGGTCTCGGTGCCGTCAGCCTGCCTTACTGTGTCCTGGTGAAATCCTCCTCAGATGCTCAGTCATAGAGCTGGGTTTGCAGCACCACTTATCCCAGCCTGTCTGCAGGCAGGAAGGGTTAGCGAGCCACATTATCCTGGATTTCATCTGAACCAAATCACAGTCCGGTAGCAGCTGCGTAACTTGATGCATCTGCCCAGGCACCTTGCGGCATCAGCTGCAGCCTGAATGCTAATGCTCTGCTCCCCTCTCAGGCAGAAAAGCAAGCTAGAAAGAGAGAAAAATAAATCAGATAGAACACGTAGTGCCTGGGGAGGTACAGGCAGAGATGCAGCTAATCACAGCGTCTCCCTCAGTGGCAGTATCTGCCGATTGTCTTGTGTGATGTGGTCAATAAAACTGTTTTTCTTATTTGCATGTCTCCAGTGTTTGGGAGTTTATATTCATTTTTGTGTGTGTGTTCCTTTCTTCTCTTTTCCGTTCACAGTGACTTTTATCCTATTTATTTCATTCCCAGAACATTCATAATTTTGGACAGTGGAAATACTATATCTGGTTTATGGTCAAAGCTGAATAACCAGGCTAACTGAGGTAGAGTGATGTAGCGAAGAGGCACCGGACTGGGAACCAGAAAACAGGAGATCTGCTCCCAATATGGTTCTCCTGTGTAGCCTTCACTAACAGGCAAGGGTCTTTGGGTAGATGTGATAGCTTTTATTAAACCAACTAAGTAGCTGGACAAATTGTTCTGTGAGGGTTAGATTCGGTTATTAGACCAACTAAACAGTTGGAAAATTGTTCACATCTACCCAAAGAGGGACCACATCTACCCAAACAACTGCGTCTGCCTACGTCCTTAGACCTGCACAGCTACAGCCAATAACCTTCACTGAGTTGCTCTGCTCTTCTTCCAACACTTGGTCAGCTTAGAAATGTTGAGTTCAGAAGTATGGTATTTTGCTCTGTATCAGCATAGCACTTTGAACAATGAGGGCCTCTTGTTAAATGCTATGAACAGGATAAAGAAGAAATCCCCGCCCCAAGATATTAGCTTTCTCCAGTTAATCAACTTTCAAGTAAAACAAACAAAAACAAAACAAAACAAAAAAAATCAAGGTCCTCCTGATCATGAAATGTTTTGGGACCCTTTTCCAAATCAAGTGTTGTGCAGAACTTGGTTCTCAAGCCAAATACCCTGCTTTGAATTGTATTTCAAGTCTGCTTCATAAGAGAAATTTGTTGCTTCCACGTTCAGTCCTTACACATTACATAAAGCTGCTGCAATGCTATTAAAAATGTGTTGCCTTGCACCCCCCACAGATGTCTGTTTGCTATAGTTGATGACTTGAGCCTCCTGTTCAACAAAACTCTCTCTTATCCCTGCAGGATCATGTTGTTTTTATGTTGTAGCACTCCTTCAGAGCCTGGACAAGCTCATGGGCAGAAAACGAAGTATCCAGGCTGAAGGTATAGGAGCACCATCTTCTTTTGTAGGAGATGCCCCCCCTCCCATTAACAAACACAAATTAATCAATTAACTGAAGTGATTTGAAGGAAGGAGAAAGGCAGTGGAATTACTAAGCCTTATGCTGATGACAATCAATTACTTTTCCAAGGGATGTATTTTCCAGAATATATGAGGTCTTTGCTACATTAAAAGAAAGGCTTATTTAAAGGCCCGTAGATGAAAGTAGGAGCAAAGGTGGCTAAAGAGAAACAATGACTGGGAGGGTTTCACCCTGCAAGCCTTACTGCTCTGGCTTGCTCATCTCTGGTTCTGCATAGGATTCGCGGTTGGGAGTATTGTTAAGCCATGAACATTAGAGAAAGGGGTTGCCCATTTTTATTTGCTGAGCACAACTTTGCTTGAGCAAAGCAAAGAGTGAAAAAAGAAAATACCAGCGCTAAGGAGCTGGGTTCTGTTATCAGATCCCTGCACATACAGGATTATATGCTCATTAAACCTGCCTGTGAGCTCTTGAAAGCAGTTAATTAAAACTAAGTGTATTCATCTCATCTTACTGCCACTTTTTCATCTGTGAATATAAGACACCAGGGGGGATTTCTGCTTCTCTGATCATTACGCTCAGAGTCAAAGCAAGCAACCTGAAACGCGTTACCTCTGAGATTGGTTTTATTGGGCAAGGATGGGGCCTAGCCCTAATTAGCTTGCAAAGCTTATAAAGAGAGGAGACTTCCCCTGTCTTCCACAAAGACCTTTTTTTTCTTCCCAAGGATCAAAAAAAAAAAAGAAACCAAGAGCTAGATGAGCCTAGCAGTTAGAGGTAGCTTTAACATTTTTTTTGCTTTGTTTAATTGTTCTAGGACCCAGTTAAACGTATATTAATGAGTGTGCCTTGCTGCTCCACCGGGCATTTTAGCAATTGATTTTCCCCCTTCCACACTCAGGCTTTTTTTCAGCATATAGCAGCAACCCACTGCTTTACCTGCCCAACTCTTTGGCAGTCACATTCAGCTGAAGAGAACCGCCACTCAGAAGATGGGGGAACTTGAAAAGAGCTTAATATAAAAGATAGGCAATAAAAATAGGTTTGTTATTTTATAATACAAAAATCTTCTAGAAACCTACCATTTCTCAGGCAAGAATGAGTGCAGCTGAGTAGAGACTTATCCACTGAAGAGGATAATCCCCCCCTATAGCAAATACCTAGAGAGCAATACTAAGGAGCATTTTATTTTGTGGGCTATATTTTGGATTTTTATCCTTGGGCATCTTTTTTTTTTAAACAGACATGTACAGCATAAATGAAATAAAAACACATAGAGATATGTTCATAGATTCAGGGGCTGGAAGGGACCTTGCCGATCATCGGGTCCGGTCCCCCTGCACTAGGCAGGAAAAGACATCTGGGGTCAAGTGACCCCAATGAGGTGACTGTCCATATATTGAAATAAATGCAAGAATTAAGTGGTATCATTCAGAAGTCAGTCAGCTATAAGACTACTCTCCTAGCCCATGACTTCAGCAATTAGTTAATTATACTGTCTATGGTCCTCCAAACAGAGATTCCCTCTACCATGTCCCACACAGTGCTGAGTAAGTTGTGACAGTTCAACACATAATAATCATTCATATAAATTGAATATCAGGGGGGATTTAGGCTGTATACTTTAGAGAACCTATTAACCAGGAAAGTGCTTAAGCACTAGAACAAATTGCTTTAGGGAGGAGATGGAGTCCCTTTCAAATGAAGGTTAGACGTAGGCAAAACCTGAGCTGATTTAGAGAGGGGTCTTTCTACTTTGAACAGAAATGATCTCCTGAGGTCCCTTCCAGCTGTCTTCTTCTTTCTCTATTTATTAGTTTTCTAAGATTTAATCTTTTAAATTGTGCTAATTTGATAGGGAGGCAAGAAAATCTTCAGAGAAAGTTATTGGCCCCCCACCAATTTCAGTCTGCCTTCTGGCACTCTTCCAGATCTGCGCTCTTGCAGGCAACCGGAGGACTTGAGGGACCCCAGCTGACAGGATGACAATTAAACATGAGATGAACGACTGGTTTGCATTGCTCCTGGTTCTGTGGATTGATGCAAATAGAAATATCAGGCAATACGTTGCAATAGGAGGAGCAGGAGCATTGCCTAGAAAAGCAATATCGCTCCTCATCAGACACAAACCATTGAGAAATAACACGAAGGAAGGCTCTGTCCTTCAGTGGCCCGATGGGTGCATGGATGCAGCTTCCCAATGGTGTACAAACTTGGTGCTCATTTGGGATCAGAACATGGGCCAGGCCTCCCCCCCCCCAATAATGGGTTTCTGGTAAATGCAGGGAAACGGGAGGCTGATTTGGCCCACTCAGTACCTAATATTTTCACTCTTCATTTATTGTAAAGGAAGGAAGTGGTGAGAAAGTTAAACTCTGTGCCCAACCACACAATCCCCCTGGTTTACAATATTTCCTGTGATAAACAGATGCTTGGCAGGCCACCCTGTGTCACGTTGCTGGTGGTGGCAGCTAGTCCCGCTGCAAAGAGTTGTTGTCTGCCATCAACCCTTCATGCCGTGGCAGACTCGAGCACGTCTGCTGACATCCCAGCCTTTTTGATACAGCGTCTGGCTGAAAACTTGCCCAGCCTTCTTTTGTAACTCGCCCAGCTTTCTTTTGTGTAATCACAAGCAACTGTTTCATTGTTCGTGGGGATGTCAATCCAACGCTATTTGGCTTTTACTGGTCAGGCACGGCCAGGCCAGACCTCAAACTGACCTTAAGTAACAATTTCTTGTTTCTCTCCTTCCTTCATGTTCCTAGTCTCCAGCACTACCACTCTTTTTCTCCAGTAAAAATAAAAATTTTGGCCCCATTCCCTACTCCATGTTACTAGTTTCATGTTAACGTAAATCTGGAGTGCCGGAGACCAGAACTAAGCCCTTTCCTTCTACCACCACCACCGCTACAGTGGGCATCTCTAAACAGGTTGGGTTTTTAGGCTATATCTACATCTCTCTTTCTTTTGAGTGGGCAGCTAGATTTTTTTAAGAGGAGGTCATTCCAGACCTGGGATATAATTGCACAAAGGCTTCCACCCATCGCTCTCTACCAACAGGTGAACCGGCTTTATCGTATTTCAGAGATGCTCAAAAATCAAGTGATGTTTGAAAGAGGGATTTTCAAAAGTGAGCCAAGCATATGAGCTTGGGTAGTTCGTTCCTCTGGAAAATTGTCCCTGTGATCACCGTTAGGTTTTTGCATTCTGGAAAGAAGGGGCTGGAAAAGCAGCAGAACGGAGGATGAGGGCAAAGATGCTCCTTGAGTTGTTACTGCTCAGCATGTGAGAGACGTTACGTTGCAAGGGTAAAGGCGCTTATCTCCCATAAACAGAGCTCTTGCAGTTCAGATAAGCATGAAGTCCACTGCAGCCAGCTGTGCTTGTTTGGGATGTCATGTGGTATGATGGGATATGGGGCAAACACCAATTATTGGGCCTAGTACCAAGGGAAACTGGAGGATACTCAGACGTGTAGGAGTTCGGGATAGATGAAGTAGCTCTGACCTCTACAGATCCATGCAAACAGGCTGCCCCTCGTGTATTTTAACACTCCTTGGAGCCAGCAACTTCGAACCAGGGCAGCTCGTCATTAGCAGGCAGCTTGTAATGAATGCAGGGCGGGCATAATGTGATCGTGATGGCTCAGTCCAGCCAAGAGACAGGACTTTGTGCTCAATACTAGTTCAAAGAGAAGAGTTCCTGGAAACACTGCAAATGAGCAAGCCACTGTTTTGCATCATTTACCTGTTGTTTTTTGTCCCCCTGTCCATTCTTTTTTTTAATCGATCCCATGTGAAGATGAGCAAAAGAGTTGCAAGCAATGATGAGGAAGTAGCAGAAGTCAAATCCAGGCAGATGTTTCGGACACCTCCGACATTCCTTCAAGGCTCATGAGTTGGTTCTGATCATGGAAATCAGCTGGTCCATCAAAACCTCATGAGTCGGTCCTGATCATTGGGTGATATAATCAGCATCATCTCCTTGATTTCAGAGGGAGGAGGATGCAGATGGCATGGCAAGCACTGTGCTCCCAGGCTGCACCAAGACCCTTAGGTTGGTTGATTTAACGGTAAAAAAAAAAAATGAAACAACCGACACTTATGATTTCAGCAGAAAAAGGCTGATGAGCATAGGCAGCCCGGTAAATGCATGCAAAATGTCTGTTTGATTTCTGGGCAGGGCAGGAAGGGTGAAGTGGGAAATAGCTAGGCTTATCTGATGCGTGGGTTTAATGGATTTTCTGTTTGTTCCTACTGACAAGTGTTGGGCCAGCCGTCCTCCCGGCACAAATCCTAGTGGGGAAGACCTAACTTGTCGCCAAGTCCCCTCCTTTCCCTTCCCCCAGCCTAGCACTGCATCCAACAGCAAAGTCTTTGCTGTTACTCGAAAGTGTGTTGAGCAGAGATAGGTGCCACGCTCACAGCTTTCCTTCTGATCCTCAAATGCTGTTTCTCTCCGGTTGCAGGCCTTCAGGTGTCTCCAACTTGGTGGGGAATCAAGAGTTTCTTTCACTCGCAGGTCATGCCTTGGATAGCAACTCTTCAAATCAAGTCCAGCAGGTCTGATTTTTCTTGCTGTTTTTCTCCGACTGGGAGCAATGAAGTTGCAATCCACAAACCAAAAAAGCCTCCTTCAAGAAAACTGATTTTTTTTTTCCTTCTAAAAAGATAAAGAGAAAACCCGTCTTAAAAACAATAAATCAACTTTGATTGCATGATGCTGTACCTGGATCTCACTAGCCCTTGATGGTAATATGATAGGTCTATATGTATATGTATATGTGTGTATATATATATGTATGTAATATTATTATTTTTTTGGATTCTCCTACAAAGTCATTCTTTGTCTCTTTTTTTTGGACAGCCCTTAGCAACTGATACCACCTCTTGAGAGAGGCTTTTGAACTCACGTCCTCTGATCTTGCTGGCAGAAATGCTGTCACATTGACCCGAGGCCTGGAAGTAGACAATAATAGCCGGTTTATTGCCCAGTGTTCACCGGGAGGTCGTTAATCTCTCGTCATTGTGTTTTGCTGTTTGCTTCATTTCCCAACCCCACTTAAGCGAGACCAATACATTCATATGGAAAAATTTTTGCACAATAATTTCACCTCACCCACCAGGTCACATCCAGTGTTCAAAAAATGATTGCATTTCAGTAATCTTACCCTTGGCATCCCCACATCCATCACATCAGTCACGAAACTGGGAAAGAGATATAGTTCACCCCCCAAATCTGGCAGGATTCAGAGCTGAGGTTTTGGTTTGGATCCATTCTAGGTTTTAGAAATTCAGAGCAAAACTCAGCTGGAGCTCCCAGATTTTACTTGGTTTCACAGAAAACCCATGCAGAATCGCCTCAGGTTTTTACAAGTCCATAAATCACTCCAGGTCCATTTGAAATGCAGCCCAGATTTGGACTGAGGTTAAGAAATCGTGGAGAAGATGTGATCCAGAATGTATCATGACCGATTCGTACAGCCTTCCCTGGGGTTCAACTGTGGCTCTGCCACTGCCGTATTGTGCGCTCCTGTTACATCACTTAATCTCTCTGCCTCAAACTGCCTATCATTAGCACGGGTGTAATAAAGCTTGCTGACCGCCCCAGCACGTTGTGAAACATTAATTCATGTTTGTGCAATTTCAACATCCTCAAGTCAAAGCTTCCAGAGAGCTGCAAAAGATAGTGGCGTTATCGCTTTTTGCACCAAACCATTCTTTCCTCCCTTTATTATTTTAGGGTCAGTCCTGGAAAAAGCACAGGATGATCTCTCAAGGTGTACCTTGCCTCCAGTGCCTGTGGAGAATGCTTTAGCAAGAATGAAAAATGAGAGGGAAGAATTTTAGGAAGCGCTGAGTAGCTCGAAAGGCAACGGGCCAATTCACTCCGATGCTGGTGTGTCCTCCTTGGCTCGGAGGGAGCGGCACCAGAAATAAATGCTCAGATATTCTGCCAATTGTCAGCAGGTAATCAGTGAAATCTTTCAGCAGTGTTAGTTGGTTAAGTAATGGGGGTCTTGTCCTTCCCACAAATTCCTCCGCATTTGACTATGCATTCCTCAAAAGACTAGCCATGACCTCATCCCCACTGACCCTACAAACAAAGCTTTTGCCCAAGTTGAAACATGGATCAGCAAGTGCTCTTTTTATCAGAACCGGCCGAGATGATGCTCGGTTTTTTGTCTTGCATTACTTACTGACAGCAGTTCCCTAGAAATGAATATGCGGCCTAGTGTCTGTTATCCCATAACTCTGCTTTACTTACTTTTTTCCCCAAAGGACTATAGTGCAGGCATAGCCAAGGTGTATGCCAGCAACATAAGGCCTTGAATTGTGGGTAGTCATAATCCAGTGCCCATGGAGCATGTCCTAGACATGTGGTGCCGCAATTATGCTATAGACTGCATGCTACGGGTTTGGGCTTTTTTTAAGTCACACGGTGTGACGTATCCCTCACCACTACTGACTGCTTTGCTATGTCTAAGAAGGAAAACTCTTAGGGCTTCAACCAACACAAGTCCAAGACACTTCCTGACTCCTTAGGAGAGAAAACAATCTGCTTGAGTTTACTAAATGTAACACCAAGTAGGCAAAACAGATGTCATTTTTAGCTAATTTAGCTGGTACCTGGTTAAAGTTTGGATCTCAGGAAATTCTGGATGCCGTCAGTCTAATCTCACCCTGGATAATATTTGTGCATGCTTTCTTTCACATGACTAATGATTGATTTAAAGAAAGAAAGCTAATAGTATTGTTGTTTCTTTGGCAGGGGGATGCATCTTGAGAAGTGATGAGAGCCCCCAAAATCATAAGCATTCTGTTTTGAAAGTATGTACACAATGTCCTTGGCAAAACCCAGAGGTCCCTATTTTGATTTTCTTTGGTGTAAATTCAACCATGATCACAATTTGCAAAATTTGGAAGGCCAACAAAATACACAAGGAGGAAGATCTCGGCTGTAAAATGACCTGGAGAAAATAGACCGGTAGGGAATATAGATAAGGAGGAAAAAAAATCATAGTAAATGGAAAATTCCACTTCAGAATAGGAATCAAATGGCATAGATACAAAGTAAGAGGATGAAACTAGGCAGCTATATCTAATGTATTCCATTAATTTTCATCACAGTTGAAAAATTGCATTCCTTTCACTAATCAGAACAATTTGAAGACTGTTTATCATGCAAATCCAGCCACTAGTACATGACAATGCATTAGGGCTGTCCAACTGCTAAGTGGCTAGTGGCTGCACGATGCACGGGCCCCACAGTTCCCAGGCTGCATGCCATGTGGATGACCCCCCGCCCCACCACCACCACCACCACCACAGATGCACCCCTTGCACGCATAGCCCCGGGCTCCCCCTCAACTCCCCGTGCATCATCCCAACCCCCAAGGCAGGTGCAGAAACCAGGAGCTAGGGGAGGGAGGAGGAGTGGTGGCAGAGTAGGAGTCCAGGGACCACACTTTAACCCCTTGCAGGCTGCATGCAGTCCAGTGGCTGCCTGCTGGACAGTCTCCATTAGACCAAGTGTGGCCTACTGATTTGGGATTATAAATTTGTGATGCACACGGGTGCTGCTTTGTTTTGTTTCCTGTATGCATTACATTGAGTGGGACGTGACACCAAGAGAAAGGAAGAAGATGGAACGATTCATTCGGCAAATGAATGCTGAATTGCTCACTCCCATAGCTTCATGGTTGTTAAGGTCTGGAAAGGACCTTACAGATCATCGGGTCCAGTCCCATTGCACTTGGGCAGGAAAGACTGCTATATATGAAAGCGAGCAACATATGCATGCATGCACGTGTGTGTGTGTCTGGATGCATGTACATATACGTGTATAGATAGATAGATAGATAAATAGATATCTACTTTCCTTATAACCAGATCCTGAGACTTGCCTTGGTTTATATGCTTTCTGGCATGCTCTGTTTTCTCTTGCACCTTCAGCAGTGATATAACACATAACTTCATGGGTTTCTGCAAAATGTTCTTATGTTATTTTCAGCCTTCATGGTTCCAGACTTCATGAGCAAGAAGAAAAGACAATCTAACACACTGTATGAAGGGACTGAATGGGATAACGTTTTATACAAAGCATGCAAGTGTCACTGACAGATTCAAATACGGAGCACTCCCGTTTAAAATGTAGATCAGAAGGCATTTGCAAGTGACTCAGTTACTGAAGTGATCAAAATGCGTCTGAGCCCCCAGCCAGGTTGCTCTCTGGCTGATGGACTGAGGTATTCAAGGGTCTATCCTTTAGCTTCTTTATTTTCTCTTTTCATGAGGTTTTAGTATCTATTCATTAGGTCAGAAGAAACATCCTCCTCCAGCTTTATCCTTATGTCCACTTGGGCAGTATCCGTGATGAGTGATGCTTCATTATGTTTTGCTGATGCAAAGAGCATCAGGGTCTTTGATTCCAAGAACCCATATCGTATTAGACTTTGCTGGGGGGTGGGGAAGAACTTTTAAAAACATTTTCTGTTTCTAATTTTGGTAAGGAAATAGGCAATTATTGTCTTTAAAAAATTAAACATCATGAACTTCCAAACTCCATTTGTTTCTCATAAATATCTTGCAACTTGTGACAGAGGTTGCTGGAAATCTCTCTGACTACCAGTGCCATGTTGGCCAAGAAATGGTTGATCTGAGCTTTAGCCTTTCCTTGATGTGGGTTGGACTGCTCTGTCATAGTCTAAAAAATCATCAGTTTAGTTCAATCTTTTTTTAAAGTTTTGATTCATTTCACAGCACTGCTATCCCAGCCACGTGAAGAAGTAGTTAAAATTAGAGAGAGGTCTGAATTCAAGCACCATTTTTTTTTTTTTTAACTTCATTGAATTTTTTTTAGATATTGTTTGAAATCGTGTCTGGGTGTTACAAGTTTGGCCTAGTCACTAGCCTGCTTAATACAGAAGAAGGCTCGGTGGCATTGTATGGATGTAATTTCTCTCAGTTCATCCTGGCTTTCCCCCAGTCGCTTCAAGGCCTAACTATGTTGTTTTTCAAAATACAAAAGTAACTAAAGCAAGGAATGTTTAAAATGATCGTGTAAATACATGAACATCAACCTAGCTATAGATCTTCCTGTTCATGAAATGTCTTAATATTTTTTTTTATTATTTATTTATTTATTTATTTTGGACCTTATGCTGTAACATATGAGCACTTCTGACCACAGTATGACACACTATGATATAATTTAACATAATAGTTTCACAATACTTATAGAAAATGAGGATTGGATGCGACCTCAGGAGGTCACATCTAGTCTAACCCTCTGCTCAAAGCAGGACCGGCCCCAGCTAGATCATCCCAGCCAAGGCTTTGTCTACCTGGGTCTTAAAAACCTCCAAGGATGGAGACTTCACAGCTTCTCTAGGTAGCCTGATCTAGTGCTTCACTGCCCTCCTCATGAGAGACTTGTTTTTTTTCCTAATATCCAACCTCAACTTCCCTTGCTGCAGCTTGAGCCCATTGCTCCTTCTGTCATCTGCCCCCACTGAGACCAGTCCAGCTCCATCCTCGTTGCAGTCCCCTGCAGGGAGGTGAAGGCTGCCAGTTAATCCCCCCTCGGTCTTCTCTTCTGCATACTAAGCCCAGCTCCCTCTGCCTCTCTGCATACGTCATGTGCCCAGCCCAAGTTATTTGAGATAGGAAAGTGTTTCCCTGCCTACATAAATGTAGAGAATCCTAAACAGAGCAAAAAGGAGGTGAAGAGTCGCAGTATATAAAAGGGCAGGATTTCAGGTGTCCAGCTAGCCAGTTTGTATACTGGCCTTTTGTGATGAAGTATAGCTTTGCCATCTTTGCCTCTACAGATTGTCTGAGACAACAGAAGTTAATTAAGCAGTTTGAAAAGAAAAGTCAATAGCAGAATTAAAAATATTCCCATCTGTCTCCCTTCTGCTGGTTTGCCCATATAATGTCTGCCATTTTTTAAAAAACAAATGATGCTGCCGGAGCTAACAGAGTAATTAGAGGAACATACCTCCAGGATACTTTGGCATAGACTTCCTGAAGTTATATGAAAACTAGCTCCAAGGAAGTAAAAGCAGGCACAGGTTATGAAGACAGGTGGCTTTCTTACGTGGTGTTTCCACAACATTCAACATGTTCTGATAAGTCGTGTATAACTAGGAGGCATAACTGCAACCGCAATGAACAGGCCTTTTGATCCAAAGTTGACTTTGCAGAAAATATCAACAATGATAACTGATTGGTTCTTGAAATAAATTAGGTACGGTAGAGATTGCAATACATTTTCTTGCACCATACAACAAACAATGATGGATTCTATGAATTGGGTCAAAAACTTCACTTTGGTGATTTGCATGTTGTTGTGAAAATATTCATATGGCATCATACTTGTACTTGGGTAGGGAGTGAAAAGATACCATTTAGTTGCTCATTTCTAGCACAGCTCTTCATGCATTGTCAAGCACGTAGGTGAAAACTGAACGGTACAGTTAGACCGAAGAGGCTGAAGCTGGGCTATTCTCAGTGGGGGCAGGTGACAAAACAAGGAGCAATGGGCTCAAGCTGCAGCAAGGAAGGTTAGTGAGGATATTAGGAAAAAACTTTCTCATGAGGAGGTGATGCAGCACTGGAACAGGTAACCTAGAGAGGCGGTGGAGTCTCCATCCTTGGAGGTTTTTAAGACCTGGCTAGACAAAGCCTTGGCCGGGATGATGTAGTTGGGGATGGTGCTGCTTTGACCAGGGGGGTTGGTCTAGGTCCCTTCCAACCCTAATTTTCTATGATTCAGTGATTTTTTTTCAGTGTCCTTATCAGAAAAGTAATGAAGATCTTTCCCACCGTGGCAAATATAGTCTTTAGTCTCTCTTCTTCGTTCATAAAAACGGTTATAATTGAAGTCATTTCCTCCCCCACCATTAAAAATGGCCATGATCAAGAACTCATCTACCACATCGTTGTAGGGATCTACTGAATTCAAGGTGGCTGCCCACCAGCCTCTGATTGGCCAAGGGGCCCCAGTGGCCCCGCCCCTCTCCCTGGTCTGGTCCATCATGTAGCCCAGCCCCTGGCACTGTTTGTTGGAAAGGGCTGTCACCTTCCCCACGGCTGTTGTTTGGCTGCGAGGGCTGCCTGTCATGTATTGGCCCATCTTGCCAATAGCCATTCGAGTGGAGAGCTCCCATCTCCCATCCTCCCTGCCCCACTTGAGCTCCTTCCCTCTGGGAAGCCAGCATATTATTTCCAGTAAGTTTTCTTCTTTTTTCTGTGGATGTCACAAAATGCATGAAATTGCGTTTTTGGCTGGTCCCTATATATTTGTCATCTTTCAAAGCCCTCCCAAATGTATGAAAACTTTGCATTTCAGAGGCTTCATCTACCATAGGCTAGTTTTATCCTCTTTTTTTCTGCCATTGCTCCTACGTTTTCTCCATCAGCAGCAAAAAAAATGGTGAGTTCACTCATTGAAATAAAGTGCCAGTGACCACTGGAAATTTTTTTTTTTTCTTGTCGGTTAAACTCATTCTGTGGGTGCAGTTCAGCGGTTGCCTGTAATGCAATTTATATTCGTGTTTCCATTGAAGGAGATGAATTTGTGGTGCCAACAGAATATTTGAGGCAAAGAAGAAAAAAAGTCTAATTCCTGAAGAGACGTTATCAAGTTCTCATGTCATCCCTTTATGGGGCAGAACATTAAAGAATGACCAGAAAACAAAACACAACGCTGCCAGCCCATTCCAAGGTAAGCCATGGGCGACCAAAATCCCTGTCCTCCGAAGACATGTCTAACCAGCCTCAGTAGTCGAGGAGAGGTTGTGACTCAGTGTGGGATTTGTTTATCCTGCCATGTGAGAGAGAAAATATTCAGTCCTAGGAGGGTGTATGAAAACTCCTCCTTCCCGGAGAAAGGAAATATCATGTACGTATGTAAGTACGTACACACACACACACACACACACACACACAAAGCAGGTTTAGTAATAAGATAACCTCCTACACTTCCTTATGGACAAAAAGTATCTTTGAAGGATTAATAATAAACTGAGAGTTCACTAGCAATTAAAAGCCCGTTTATTTTGGCTTGCATTTTTTTTACTATGATTACCAGCTGAGGAGACATGGAAAGGAGCGGTGGTTTTGTGGTTAAGGCATTGGGCTGTGACTCAGGAGATCTGGGTTAATTTCTTACCGCTGCCATGGTCTTGGACAAGTCATTTAATCCCACCGGATTTGGTTCTGTTTCTGTAAAATGGGAATAATAGTCCCTCCTGTGTCTCTCTTGCCTATTAAGGTCAGGCAAGAACTGACTTTTAATGTGCAAACTAATGCAGTGGGTTTCATCTGTGGCATCTAGGTGCTAGTGGATGCAAATGATTCATCTTACCTTACAGGGTCCTAGTTCTTAAGCCTATCCCCGCATTAATACAAACCTACTGATTGCATAGAGGTATGCTTAGATAAACGAACCAGAAAGACATTCACAATTCCCATCTGAATTGGTGTTTCCTTTCTGGCTATTGAGATGACTGGGTTTACGCTTCATGGGAGTGAATGTGTTTTCTAGATACATGTTTGTTGAGCACTGAAAACCCTTTCTTTGGAGCAGCATTATTACGGTTAAGTTTTAGTTTAGTTTAGAGAGCCAATGCAATTTGCAAGCTTGACTGTCTATATGATTGTACAGCCAATGCACTTTGCAAGTTTATGGATGTGTTGCCTGGAAATGCACATCACTCTCCAACTGCTTAAGCAGCTGTACATAAGAAACGATGCTTCCAGAAAGATTAGGAGGATAAGAAATATTTGGGGAATCAGAAGAAACAAAGGGAGTCATCGGGAGTTCAGGAAGAAATGCAGATGCTTGCGAAGGCTAGAAATGCACCAGAACGGTTGTGGGAGTAGAGCAGGGTGTTTGGAGGACTAGTGAACTCTCAGATGGTGAGCATGAAGCCAGCATATATATCACTGCTTTTAACTGGAGAAATTTAGTAGCTCAGGCCTGCTTCTGGAAATAAAATTCAGTGATTTATACTACGGCAGCACCCACCTGAGATTAGATCATAGGTGCCCTGTGACTACAGCATGAGAGAAAGTCCCTGCCTTGAACAGCTTACAAGCCAAATAAAAGAAGGCAGACAAAGGATGGGAGGGGAAACGGAAACGCAGGAAAGGGAAGTGACTTACCCAAGATCACACAGGGTAGCCAGTTATTCAAGCTGAGGTCTCCTGGCTGGCTCACGCTCCAGTGCCCTATTTACTCAGATTATAAACTCTTCTATAGCTCTGCATTAAGCATGAACATGTCCTTCCAGATTCAGGTGGGTTGTTTTTTTTAAATGACATCTTTTGATTTATACCATAGAGGTGCTCAGAGGCCCCGGGTAGCCTAGAAGCCCTATTGTGTTAGGTGCTGTACAAACATAGGGAAAAAACACAGACATGGTCCTGAAATGACAACATACCCCAGCCTAAGCCTGCCTTCTATGCTTGGCAACTCCTAGAGTCGTCTGGACTTACCTGACTTGCACCAAACTCTTCCCATCGGAGGTCTCTCTTTTCGCAATTCCCTCCTTGTCTGGGTGGAATATAATCCTCCAGCGAGTCGGCAGCATACTTTATTGTAAGTCTTCCTCTTCTCCGCCATACTACCAAGCTGTACAGGCATCCTGCTATGGCTGCAGAAGTGTGACCTGTACTGAGGGCTGCCCTGGGTGTCCCAAATCATTCAGGGTAGGAAGTCAAGGCAGCCAGATGTGATGCTAAGCCATTGTGTGCTGCTGGCTACAGAAACCGGTGTGCCATTATCATACTAGCCCAGATATGCTAGGCTCTAATCAGTGTTTGACATTGCTCTTAAGATGGTGTAACAAAAGAAACCTGCCACGGTTGCAAGCAAGATGCTATTTGGACGCTAGTATTTTGGATTGGTATTCAAGACATTTGCCTTGCATTATAACCTTATAGCTATACTTCATTCAAGAATACTTGCTCATTTTGTTCCTCCTGCTATGCAACTTGAAATCTCTGCTTGTTTGTTCATCCAAATTGTCTGATGTTTTGTCATTCTCTTTGCTTGTTCGACTTTTCGTCTTTATTTTTTAATTTTTCCTTGAGGATTTCTTTTTATTAATTTTAATTACAGATGGTACTGTGGTCTGGGATGGTAAAAGATATGTAGAGACCAGGAAGCCCATCAGTGGAAACTCCGGTAATTGAATAATATGGAAAAAACCCTCAGGCTTTCCATCAGCTAACGGTAGAAGAAGGTCAAATGAAGTCAGTTCTGTAATGCTGTCAGCGGATCCTATATCCAGTATTTAATATCGATCTCCACCTTCACAGATAGAGTATTGACACCGATGACATTAAATCCTGATATCAGGATGATGACATACAGCAAAAAAATATAAAGAGAGCTGTTCCTGCTACACTTCATCCCAACAACCACTAGAAGGAAAATGAGTTAGAAAAATGGACCTTTTATAAATTTATTTAATAGTAATAATGCAATGAATTGTTGGAAGGAAGAATACTAGAAAGCTCCTTTTTACTCTCACAGCCTTTTAGAAATAGCAACTTTATAGTGAGTCCTAGAGCAGAGATGGCATTCTTAGTTGTAGGAATATATTATCATGTTTGATTTAATGTTGTTAAACATACTATTTTTCCATAGATATGGTAGGGAAGTAAAAGTCCTGTGACTATTCTGGGCTCATTTATTGCATTTGCTCCCCTACACTCTCCATCACAGCTTGGGGTCCACCAACTTTCCCATGTCGGGGGTTCAGAGTAGTCAAGATCTTTAGTGTAAAGGTTTTGTGCCATTCACTCCCAAATTTTCTCAGGCTCTTTATAGCTCAGCGTGAGATGGGAACCAAATAAAAAGAGTAATAGAGCCTGAGTCTCTCTGCATTTGGGAGAAACTCTCCGGGGAAGTGTAGGAGGAGGGCTTATTCACCTAGTACCCTCAGTTCCCCCAACTCGAACCAACCAGCCGGCTGAACTGAACATCAAAGGAAAACTGCATATGAAATTGGGAGGAAAGCTTTTCAGGTGTCGATCTAGCAATTTAGCTAAACATCCTGTTCTGTATCAAACTGTAATTTAACATGTAGTAATAATAAATGACCGTACATTATACGGTGTGTGTATATAATTAAAATCAAGGAGCAGATACATTCAATCGCACAATTATCTCCACCTTCATTACATTCCTGGAAAATCTGCGCTTGCAAAACAAGCCAGTAAGAGCCAATGCAATGAGACCCGCATGCGCCAGATCTTCGGTTTATATATAAAGAAGTGCAGCTCAGTTGCATCATCGGAGGGGTATCGATTTATGCCAGCTGAGGATCTGGTCCACAAATGGGGACAGTCTCTTTCTATGCTATAATTTATAGTCCCGAATTATCAAATGCTAAGGAACAGACCCCTGTTGCAGAGAACCTGGGCAGTGAAAAAAGAGAATTGTGCCTTAATGAGGATATATTTCAAAGCTTTGCCCGTTACATTGACCTTTGCATAGATCAGAAACTCTCCTTGATTTAATTACCTCTCAGGTCCTTAAACCAAACAACTCCCAAACACATTTGCGTTCAGATCTTTTTTTCTGGTGCACTTTGCAATGATTTACAATGCAGCCAAGGGATTCTTCAGGCAATGGATGAGAACTGTTTAGAGAAACTTGCAGTGTGTGCAATTATAGGTTTTGTAAAAAAAAATAAAAATTAAAAGTTCATTTTTGAGACTACAAAGAGTTCTTCTTCTTTCCAAAGCACAAAGAATAAACAATGTGCTCTTTTAAGTTTAGATGAGCAAAAGCTTTAAGCATAGAATTATGGCAAGTTTAAATTACAGACAACATTGCACACATCTAGAAATTTTCCTGTTTTAAACTTCATGATTAACTCTCTCACAGTCCTTCGCAAATATTGCAGAATTGTTTTAGTAAGAGTATCTTATTTTGATGGAGCCTGGGTTTTTTTGCTCATCCCCCGTGCTAAAACAATGATGAAGATACAATATTCCCTTTCATTTACAAATGTCCCCTTTCATCTCGCTGTCTCAAGATACCCCGTAATTATCGATTCATTAAATTTCAGAAAATCCTAGAAACTAATGATATACCCTGTTATTAAATATTCACTTGCACCAGAGCACGTCTGCTTTAGGTAGCCTTGCAAATGACTGTACGAGAGAAGGACTACTCTCACTTGACCATTTCTAGGATCCATGAAACATGCTGGAAAATGAGCATGCAGATTGCTTGAGCATGGTATTAACCGATGTCAATATGAGGTTGGGTGCGGGGCTGGGATACTTGTAATCACTACAAACCACCAAGGGAAAATAATCCTGAGTTAAATGGTTTTGAATGTTAAATACTGATTTATTAGCCTCTCCCATAGAGGTTGTGCTTTTTATCTCACGGAGGAGAGTATAAGTATTGTTAAGGATAGAGCAGGGGCTTCTCTACAATGGCATGGTGGCCTCCTAATCACTATTGTATTATAATTAACATCAAAAAAGGTACAAATAACGCGTCCCCTTCCAGAGAGCTCTGTCTTATTGAAAGAAGAAATGCATTCAATAGCAATGACACATTTACTGCCCTTTAACCCTGAATAGTTTGAGAATAAGAGTTTCTCAAACTTTCTCTTTCATACTGTTCAGGTCTCGTGACTGAAGTGGCGGCTGGGATCCTTTCAAACAAAAAGTCATTTTGGTTTTTCCTTTCAGGAAACAAAAATTACTGGGTTTTGATCTGTGTTGTTTGGGAAAAATGTAAAGCCCGCAGATTGACTAATGATAGGACTACGTTAGAAACAACTTCCAGTGCAAAATGCTGCATTTTTGAAAAGTCTCCTACACAGAGAAACCGAGCCCTTTAAATGTTCACACAAAATTGCTGTTTGTTAGGTGACAGTCCAATGGAGGTGATTAAGTCATGGAAGAACCTTCTTGATAGCTCGGTGCAATGAGCCAGATTTGCAATAGCTCAATAACAGATCAACCCATGTTCGTGGCTCAGAGAAACTAAGAATGGAAAATCCTCTCAATGGAAAGACTGACCAACAGTCTTACATCAGGATCAAGTAGATTTTACATAATGCCGGGTTAGCATTTTATCTGGGTACAAAACAAGCGCACAGCTAACAAGAAGAGGTTGATCAAGCACAACCGTGTCTTTTGAAAGTAAAAAAAAAAAACTGGTCAAACCTGCCAAATTAACAAGTCAGTGTATGTTGATAATGATGAAATAAAAATGTTCAAGAAACAATTGCCGACAGACTCATTAGGGAGTCTGCATCCAGGTGCCATTCAACCCAAAAAAAGCCAACACAGAGCATGCATGGCTCTTCTTCATGTCAGCCCCCATTCAAGCCTTCTAAGTACAACATAAAGGCATGGACACAAAGGTGAGTTTACCAGGAGATACATCTGGGACGAACCTGCACTTGATTTCGTTTACCGTGAGGCTAGAGCGGGCGATTATTCTGGAAAGCTTGCCCACAGCAAATCCCCACCTACTTTTACCTCATTTTGTGCTCACACCCGACATACAGCATAGGTTTCAGGGAAGAAAGAGGAATAGTCAACCCAGGGTCTAAGCAAGTATCCGTGTCCGTCCTCTTCTGGACTTCATATGGTGGTAATTATTATTTTTACGTGAGGGGATGGACCTTCAGCTTGCTTAAATTTCTGATAGTCAATGCAAAAAACAGAGCTGTGCAAATTCACATCAACTTAGGATCTGGCCCTGAACTTGAATTGGAAACAAGCCATTGGGGAATAAGGCACGAAAGCAAAGCATCTCACTAAGAACAAGAAAAATGTCACCCACAACAACACAATTAAACCTTTTGAAGTATCGAATGGCTGACAGTGTTTCAAGCAAATCCTACGTATTGTGTTGTAAATGTGATTTTAAAATTATATCTGTAAGCCTCTTAAGGGAACAGCTATGCCATGGATGGGAGCAATGTATATTCTGGGGCTTCCCTGAATTTTTGTCAGCGCTTGCAATTTTCTTCCACAAACGACTTAAATAGTGTGTAATCATCCTCTGAGCTGTGCTAGCTTGGTGCTGATGAATTCCCTCGTGCACCGAGCTGCTGGCTTGTGATCTAAATCGGTGACTATTTCAAAATGTTAATGTAAGCTTGTGTTCAAATCCACTTTGCAAAGCTCTTGGAGATTAAAGGGGAAGGTTTTGCAGCTGTTCGGCATGTAGAATCGTGAAGCCCACGTGATTTCTACACGCGAAGCAGTCAGACAAAGATGTCCAAATGCAGGCAAAATCAGGAGGAGAGATGCACGTGTATCCAAAAAAAAAAAAGCCTCAGGCAAGACCAAAATACCTGGTGACCTAAAGAAAAAAGAGGTCAGTAGGATGGCACCAGAACCAGTCCTGCTCTGCGTTACTCTGGTAAATCAGTGGCGTTGATCTAACTGAAATAAATGGACCTCCTCCAATGGTATGCCATGATGTGCCCCATTACCACCCTGGAGATCCAGTTCGTGTGTAAAAGGATGATTATGACATGTTTTAGACCATATTTGGAGGGGCCTTTAACAACACTGGTGTAGATGCATGCAACTTATTGCACGTTTAAGTCGGCAAAAGTCCACGGCGTTTCAGCAATGTGAGGCTGGTTGGTGTGAGAGCACCAGAAAATCTCATGCACCTTCAAAGGTGGCTATGCTCTAATTCATAGGATTGGGGGGGAAAAAAGGGAGAGAAGAGGACTTTCAGAGAGATCTTACAAGCATACACTCCTCCCTGTTGTACTTGCGTGCTTTCCAGTGTTTTAACCTGTCTAGTGGGAAATTAGCCTAAGTGGGGAGGATTCTTGCCCAATTAACAACACAACCCAAATGTTTTTAGCTTGTAAGAATCAATAGATATGCTATCCAAGAGATTATGGCCGAAGGCGATATCTTTGACGTTATATAATCTTCTAAATTGCAAAAGTCCCTGGTGATTTAATTTCCTTATCAGAAACACAATAACTATCACAGCTTAATCCATAAGCAATGTCTAAACAAATTCACACTTAAAATCCAAATTGGTTATCTCTTTCTATTGAATCTCTCCAAGGTAAACTGAATTTGTGTTAATATGACATCTTTATTTCATGTTGGGACCAGTCATAGGGAGGTGTCTCCAGACTGAAGCTGAGGATTAGGAAGTCTGTTGTTGTTCCTTCAATTTTAGTTCCCAAGAAACGTGTTCTTGGCTATGATTTTTTTTTTTTATGCTTCTTATATATGCTTTTCTTCTGTATGAGTACCATCTCTCTATTTAGTCATTTGTTTTAAAAGGTGCGGGGAGAGGAATTAAACAAAATGCCCCACAACACTGCAGTTTCCGTGCCCTAAGAAAACCTAATGCCAGACATTGCAGATAATGTTTAAGGGTTGTGTCCCTGATTTTGGATAAAGTGCAAATGATTCTGGCTGCCAAATTTCAACAGAAATACCCAGTCATTCATAGAATGGATACCGGTAGTGCCTACTGCCACAAGCATTTTGATTTATTTCATTGGCTTCCTTCGTGGTAGTAAGTGCCATGTTTGACGGTCTTTGTGGAATCTGGTAGTTAAAATAAGGACTGAATCTCAGCATGGCTGCTTTGAACTTGGTGCATCTATGTTTGTTCATAGTATCAAAGTACTTAGGGTTGGAAGGGCCCTAAAGAGATCATCAAGTCTGACCCCCTGCCCCGGGCAGGAACGGGTGCCAGAGTCATATCACCCCAGCCAAATATCTCTCCAGCCTCTCTTGAAGGCCCCCAAGGTAGGAGATAGCATCACTTCACTTGTTATGCCAGCTGGAGATCTGGCTATAAAGAAGTACAGGAGAAGCCTTCTAAATGTACACCCAATGGCAGGGAGGGGCCATCACCAGAGAGGACTATACCTCGGTTGCTCGGGGCTGCAGGGGGGAGGTCAGGAAGGCCAAGGCGGAGATGGGACTGGAACTAGCTTCCTGGATCGAGGACAACAAGAAGTCCTTTTTTAAATACATCGGGGGCAAAAAGAAGGTATTGAGTAACATGGGGCCTCTGCAGGGTATGCTAGGAAATCTGGTCATTGCACCAGACAGCAAAGCTAACCTATTTAACAATTTCTTTGCCTCCATTTTTATGAACAGGGACTGGGTCATCCCCCGTTCATTGGGAACCCCATAGGCCCCCGGGGGAGGCGCACCCCGGCTTGGGGTCAGTGAGGACCTGGTCAGGGAACATCTGGAGGGACTGGAAGTATTCAAATCAGCCGGTCCGGACAATCTCCACCCCCGAGTACTGAAGGAATTAGCAGAGGTCATTGCGGGACCCCTGGCACGGCTGTACAAGCACTCGTGGTGCTTGGGCGATGTGCCAGAGGACTGGAAAAGGGCCAATGGGGTTCCCATTTTCAAAAAAGGGAGGAAGGAGGACCCGGGAAACTATAGGCCAGTCAGTCTTACCTCGGTCCTGGGGAAGGTTTTTGAGAGAATTATCCTGGCGCACGTCCACGAGGGGCCAGCGGCTTTGGGGCAATCAACACGGGTTCATTAGAAGCAGGTCTTGTCAGACCTACCTGGTGGCCTTCTATGACCAGGTCACAATATCCCTGTGTAGGTGTCATGGTGGATAGAGTCTTTCTGGACTTTCGGAAGGCCTTCGACACTGTCTCTCACCCTGTTCTCATTAAAAAACTAGGAGATTGTGGTGTCAATGCCTACACAGTCAGATGGGTCACTAACTGGCCGGAGGGCCGCACCCAGAGGGTGGTGGATGGGTCCTTCTCAACCTGGAAGGACGTGGGCAGTGGGGTCCCCCAGGGCTCGGTCCTCGGGCCCGCACTGTTCAACATCTTCATCAGTGATTTGGATGAGGGGGTAAAAAGCACCTGTTCAAATCTGCTGATGACACTAAGATGTGGGGGGATGTGGGCATGCTAAAAGGGAGGAATAGGCTGCAATCGGACCTGGACAGGTTACAGGGGTGGGCGGATGAGAACAGGATGGGATTCAGCACCGACAAGTGCAAGGTGCTGCACCTGGGGAGGAAAAACCAGCACCATACCTACAGGCTGGGGAACTCCCTTCTTGTCAGTGCAGAGGCAGAAAAGGATCTTGGAGTCATCACTGAGGCCAATATGATACAGTCAGGAAGGCCAACCACACCTTGTCGTGCATCCACAGATGCATCTCGAGCAGGTACTGCGTCCAGGTCTGGGCGCCGCACTGCAGGAGGGATGTGGACAGCATGGAGACGGTCCAGAGGAGGCCACTCGCATGATCGGGGGCGGCAGGGCAGGCCCTACGAGGAGAGGCTACAGGACCTGAACCTGTTCAGCCTCCACAAGAGAAGGCTGAGGAGTGATCTTGTGGCCTGTTATAAACTAGTCAGGGGGAACCAGCAGGCACTGGGGGAGTCCCTGTTCCCCCGAGCACTGCCAGGAGTGACCAGGAATAACAGTCACAAGCTGGCAGAAAGTAGATTTAAGCTAGACATCAGGAGGCGCGACTTCACGGTCAGGGCGGCTAGGGGCTGGAACCAACTTCCAAGAGAGGTGGTGCTTGCTCCTACCCTGGGGGGCTTTAAGACAAGGCTTGACAGTCACCTCGCTGGGGTCGTTTGACCCCAATACTCTTTCCTGCCATGGCAGGGGGTCGGACTTGATGATCTGCTCAGGTCCCTTCCGGCCCTAGAAACTATGAAATGGGGCCTAAGTTATTCCTGCTGAACTCAATGGTAGAGGACAATAGGTAAAGGACCAATTCTTATCTCCCCTACCTCCACAATAACAGTATTGCTTAGTACTTATTCTCTTTCTGAGCATTTTATTAATAGGAACCAACTCTGTGCAAAAAGAAGAAAACCTCGGCCAAGCCCTGTTCAGAACTGCTCCATGGCAGGCACAATTATTCAGGCCGTCGGGGACATCGCAGCAGCATTTCAGCTAGGACAGCTATTATGATTTTGCTTGGTGCCAAGTCAAACGCCTGGCAGCAATATTTGTTCAGTCTGATGCCTGTTGATCAGAAGGGAAGGAAGCATCAGAAGGAGCACATCGCAGCCATCAACATGCCAGGAGGCCAGGGCGCGCACGAGGGTTTCCGCCGCCTCCTAAGTAAGATATGGGCAAGCATTCCCAGTGCATTACAGCGGGGGGGAAATAACATTCAAGGGGCATAGGGACAAGACTGTCAAAACAAAAGCTCTCTCTCACTCTCTTCAAGTCAACTTGCTGTGCTACAAGGAGAAGGGACAAAACTGTTGTTGAACATGGAAGCTGGTATTCAGACATAGCGACAGAGTTCACACTTGCTTCAATCTTATTACCCCAAGTCCAAAAAAAATAATAATAATCTGAGGAGCCCCACACATATGTTGGCCTATATGAATAATATCTTTCCTTCCTGCAGTTGCAGGAAACCACAGGAGACATCTGTAAGCAAGTGCTCACCAGAATGGCATGCAGCACAAATGGGTCAGAGGAAACAGGTAAAAGGCACTTTTAGAATATTTCTTAGAGCATCTGTAGCTCCATGAGCATGTTTGACATAACTCCAAGGCTCCCAAATGTAATTGTTCAAGGGCAGACAGCATAGGTGCAGCTTATGGCACCCTAGGGATGAGTGAGAGGAGGAAGTAAGGAGGAGAATTTTGTTTTAAGAAGGTCCACCGGATATTTTTCCAAAAGTCACCTTGCTGTTAGTAGGTTATCCTTTCCTTCAGAATACAAAGATAGAGTTGCATGACTTTTTTTTTAAATGAATTAGTTAGCCAAGACAATGAAAAGCAGTTTCCACCTATTTGTCCTCATTTTTTTTTTTAAATTTGGAGGAGATGCAGCTCAAGGAAAGAACGTGGAAATCTCCTATCTGTATCTAAGCTCCCCGATGCTGGAAACGAATCAACATCTGTCTGCTTGGACAGCTGTGTGGTATGAGTGACAGCAACTCGTAGACATCTTAACTATTAATGCAGGCGCTGTTCCATCTTGCAAGGAGAGCAATAAAATGTGCCCTAGCCCTGCTAACAATCCCAAAGCTGACTGCCATAGGTAGTAAATGATGAAAATAATGGCTCCCCTAGCCATATGGAAACACCTCCACCACTTCAAGGGCCTCTGCAGAGAGTAACCAACCATCTCTGATGTTACCAATGCACCATTTTAGCCTGAAGAAGCTGATGCTGGCACTTGTAAAAGCCTGTGCAGGTACTGAGAGATTTTCTCCTTTCATAGAGCAAAGCATGCACTCCACTTAGGGAGATTTCAAGTTGATCTGAATTGTGTTTCTATGAGAAGCTGATTCTAATCATAGGTACTCTCAGAGACATTTTTATATACAATTGAGTTGGTTCCAAACTCCGTTAGAGTCCACGTCGCCTGAGGTGTACAAATATCAGCAGAATAAGCACTGCTATGCCCTCAACATGTAACATGGGGAGTGAGGGTGATAATGCATTAATTCATGCTCGTATTAATGAAAAGGAATGCCAGCATTAGGTTTGGAGGGGATGAAACCCAGGAGCAGGAGGATTGTTCGTCCATTCATTTTTTGTGCCAATGTAATGACATATTTAAGCACGTACCAAAGATGAAATATCCACCAGGGAATATAGGAGCCAGGGAAAGCGCAGGGAAATGCTACACACATTCTTATCCCCCTTCTCTGGCACATCACAAACTACATGTGATGAGACAGTCCTCCTGAGAGTGAAAACGACCCGCCCGTCTCACTGGTGGTGGAGTCCCAGACAAGGATTCGGTAACAGCTACTGCTAGACAGACAGCATGGCAAGGTCCTGGGATTCCTAGGGAAGCCCATGGTGATGACTAGGAAGTGATTCTCTAATCATCTACGGATATATGTTGTTTGTCCGACTGTTGTCAGGACGTTTGCTGCATGCAAACGCAGACTTAATTCCCTGGCAGAATTGTTAGGAAATACACCCCAAAGTGAGCCCAGTCAAAAGCCACGAATGTTACCAGCCTCTGGAGATGAGTCGATGCAAGGATTGTGGCAACTGAGTCTGTGTCAGTTGAATAAATCCTGGGTCTGTGATGAACTGCTCCTGCAAACTCCAAGTAAATGACAGTAGTGCTGCGATAGGATACAGTAGGGATTCTCAAAGCCCAGATTTTATTGCCTTAATTCCCTTAAGCTTCTTTGAAAATTTCAGTCTTGGCGCATAAGACCCAAAGCCATAGCTCAAAATGCATGGCACATCAAAACCTTAAGAGGAGAGATCCCCCTCAAGTGTTTTTACTGCGCGGTAGCTTAGATAAGCAATTTTAATTACGATGCCAGATTTGCTCGCTGGCCAGTTATAGAAGTGGAGAGCCAGGAAACGTGCCAAGGACTTCTTGATCTCTGACAACACCTGTTACGATCAATGCAGGCTCGGCAAAGCAAGAAGCAGATGACGCATGATGGTATCCTCCCTTTAATTGCTCTCTTTCCTTCTTCCAGCTGCTGCGAGAGCAATTGTCCAAAAACGTATGCAAAAATGCATGGTTGGTCCATCCAAGGGTGGGGCACATGTGTCTATCAGGAACAGCAGGTGCATTTCCTGACCCTCGGGCATTTTCCTTTTTCTAGGAAGCAAATCTAGATTTTGTGCTATAGGTACTTGACTGACTTTTTTTTGACCAGGCCAATTAACAGAGATGAAGAGTACCCACCTGTTTCCCCCAGAGAATGAAAAGAATAAGCCATCCCTTCCTATTCACAGAGATTGGTCTGGCACACTAGTAGCTTAAATAAACTCTGTCTAATCAAAGGATTTTCCTCAAGGCGTCAGCAGAGAAAATGCCAACTTTTGCATTACTCAGTCTACCTTTCCAGTAAAGGCAACCTCACTACAGGTATCAAAACATTAAATTAAAGCAAAGTAAAAGCCTGACTCTTTCTTTAATTCTTTTTTTTTCTGGGGGTGGGGAGGAGGTATCTATAAGTATACTATAAATATACTATTATTTTAGTCCTACACGCAAAGGGATCATAACGTGTAAAAAGCAGCAAAAACCTGGAGGTTGGCAGTACTTGCAGCTATATAGGCTGAACTTCATGCCTGCCATGGAGCCAAGCCTTGTGCCCCCTTTAAAAATGATGAAAGCCCCCAAAATAGAGCTGAAGCAGTGCATTAGCCATGGTCGGGCCCTCTGCCCAGGGGTGAATTACATTCATTGGACATAAAGCTGCCCTGTTATTAAATTGCAGCTTTCCCTGCTTACAGCCATTGTATATCAATTAAATGAAAGCCCTGATGAAGCCTGATAGTGACTCAGGTTGAAAGGATACTTCACAGGTTATTCTTAGCCTTAGATATGGGTTTTAAAAAAATGCAACTCCTTCCCCTCCAAAAAAATAAAAAACAGGCTTTTTCAAAGTGATCTAAACATGAAAATGCAGCTTAATTGGTAGTGACCTCTAGATACTTTGGTTCAGTTTTTTTCTTTATTATCAATTGAATGATTTTTATTGAAAAATGGGTAGCAATGTTGGTAGGGGCTTCCTAGTTCCCATGGCAACCATAAGAGGTCTGCATGTCATCATTTGAGTAAACCCTGGTGCCTCTGTCCCTCTAATTACTGGCGTTGAGTTTAGTGCTTCCTTAATGAAGTACTGAATGTGCAGTAACTAGAGTTACTGTGCAGTAGCACCCGTGTACAGTTATTTGGTGATGCTTACTGTGCATTAGCCTAATAACACTGTGCAATAGGCTATTAGCACAGTTTTTTACTGCCCTGCTACTGCACAATGTTATTAGGCTAATGCGCAGTAAGCGTCTTGTGGAGACGCGCCCAGTTGGCCCATTCCCTCGTTAGATGTGTTTCACTTCTAAGGCAACCTTCAGGCTCAAAGGACCCTGCACTGCACCTATTGAAACCACTTAACCACAAAATACAAATGTGTACCTATGGCAGAGGTGGAGGAGGATAAGGAGGAAGAACCACGAGCTAATCAGAGCAAGCGAAATTCCTCCTGTTCAGAGCAGAAACAGGAGGAGGGTGGCAGCAGTTCCTCCGAGACAGACAGTCTCCATCAGAGCTGCTCCTTGCCACTTATTCTTCTCCGATGCATGAGCCCAGGAGGACTCGGGTGGAGAGGGGCTATTCGCCCATGTCATGGACCCCTGTTTGACACACGGCTTCCCAAGGGGATAAAAAAGCAGGGAGAGGTGGTCCCGGTCTATTGAGAAAAAGAAGGCATGCTCCTGTGTGAATTCTTTCCCGGGATAAAGGGGAGCTTTTTGCTCTCTCCTTTGCCTCCATATCTGTCCCTAAGTGACTTGCTGGCGGCCGCAGAACGGAGCCAAAATTACAGCTCATGACTTCCTTTTGCATTTTGCCACATTGAAACCATAGGATCACACCTCTCCCGCTGCCAGCACCTTTTCGAGGGCTTGTTCCTTCAGTCCTTTCTCAGCCCAGACTTGCATTGAAGCCAAACCTGCTTCGTTTTGCCAGAGTAAGTTAAGGTCCGGGGTTAAGTGGGATTTTTGTCTCTCCAGAAAGGAAGCAGCAGGGATATGAAATGAATAATAAAATGGCCACTGCCACGGAAATCCAATGACTGTTTCACAATTCGGTATATTTAACTTACTAGAGTTACCATGTGGATTTTTAAAGAGCTTATTGTTTCCTGCCTGTCCTTCCTCATTGACTCTATTTCAACCCGCAAGCTTAAGAAACTAACTTTTTAAAGAATAAAATAAAACTTATGAGCTTCTCAAATACATGGGTTTCCCCCAGCCTGCCCAAGTCTATAAAATGTATTGGCTTGGCAGACAGCAGGCTGGATTTGCACCCTTGGTAAGGCTATAAACTGTGGTGCTGGAATGAAGATTATACTTTAGAGGGAACTTTGGAAGAAGTAGTATTGCCATTTCCTTTTAAGGCTGCTATTTTATGCTTGCGTTATTGAGCTTTCTGTAATATCTATTTTATTTTCATTTGTATTCTGCCCTTCTCTTCCTCCTCCCCAAAACAGCTTCAAATCACCATACAAGTCTTAAGATAAACTGCTGTCCCTAATCCTCTGAAGAAAAGGGGGAGGGGGAGAGCAAAAAGGAATTTATCAAATGGGAGACATTTATCTAGCATTAAGATGCAAATGCAAATGGGAAAAATCCCATAAGCTCATTCATTAAGATGGTGTAGTAAGAAAAATGTGCTATATCTTCGGTGATGGTGAAGCATGTAAAGTAGTGTTAACTATTTGCAAAAGTAAATCTATCATACCTGCAACATAAGGCAGCTAGGAATAGATTTGGGTTTCTGTGAGGGAATAGCCAAACACAGTGGGGGAAAAACCTGCCGTTGGTCTTTGTTCACTGTTCAGCCCTCAGTTACGGGTCTCAGTTACGTGCGAGTCCCGTGCTAGGAGTGACATGAATAGTTCATGTAATACCACTGGTGTTCCTCTGGCAGCTTTTACACCCGTTACACATTCCTTCCTCCTCTCTTAATGGGAAAAATATAGAATTGCCCTGGTCGATGATGTACCCTGGTGACTCTCTACCTCATGTATGCTGTCGTTCTTGTATTGTGCTCGGTACACAAAAGAGCACCGTCCTGCAGGATTTTTAGATGCCTTCTCATTGATCCCAAGCCAGATCCTGGTCTTAGCCACTGTGCTATAGATCCAGCATCATGTCACCAATTATATTTATCCTCTGATACAGATGAAATTATTCTACATCGGTGGCCATTGGAAGTTGGCACACTGATTTATAAATACCTGGTTGACTAGTCAGCCCCGAACAAATCTTGTTACTTTTTTTTTTTGTCTTCCCCTTTTAAGATGCCTGGCTTTCATACTGTATGGCATAAGCAGTTTGGTCCAGATACGGGTGTGAACATTTCAAGTTAATTGAACTTAAACATTGCAAAGTTTCCAAATCCCATGCTGCCCATTAGACACTGGAGACAGATTTTCAGTAAATCACAGGATCCCAGTCCTTCTGGGCGTGCACTTCTACAGCTGGAGTCAAAGAATCGATTGCATCTTAGACTGCAGAAAATGCTGTGTGCACTAAAGACCAAACTGACGGGCAAGTGGAAATAAGGGCTAGAGAGAGTGTAATGTACTCCTCAACCTGCCTCATGTTTCCCCTCAAACATATAACAACTTGGACACCACTTCTGTGCATGTGCTTTTTTTTTTTTTCTCCGCACTTGTATGGGGATTGCAGTATAAACCCACATTGTAGGTACACTTCAGGGTTATGAGACAGGGTTTGCCTAGCTGCAATTTAATGAGTAAGTTACTTGGATAAAACTTCTCTGCACAGTGCATTTACAGGTATAAATACACCAGGTTTTGTATTAGTATTTGTGTTGGGGCAGTGCCTAGGAGCCTCAGTTATGGACCTGAACTCCATTAGGTCAAGTATAAATATGGTGATGGTCCTGACCTAACCATCTTATTCCCCTCCTGTGCTGCATATGCAGTTCTGCTGTTTCAGACAAGCTCTTCGTTAAGGTTTAGGTCGGCTTAATTGTATGAAACTTATACCAGTATTGCAGACACTGAGTGATTAAGTCATGAATCAGACTCCTCCAAAATCATGAGCTTGCCTTCAAAGTTGTGTGAGGGTTTGTTCTTTCATATATGTTATTTCTTTTTGGTACAGTCATATCCCCCACTCGGGCTTCACTCTGCATTGTCATGTCTAGACCTTTCTGTGTTTTAAGAAACTGTGGACCCTTGCATAATTACATAAAATTTTAGGATGCGGGATCTGTGAAAACCAAAAAAATTGTAAGCCTCATAATGAAAAGGTTCTGATTTCTTCTTTATTCCATTTCTAAATGATGGCTACAGAAGGGATGTCTACACAGCAAAATGAAAGCATAGTTGGGTTCATACTCTGGTTGCTAGCACATGATAAAGCATGTGCAAATGTGTCTTTGCTAAGATACCTGCACCAGCTAATTGACACGCATGGCTATGCCAGGATATGCTACCATTACAACTTCATTTGCTGGGGTTCAAACTGGTCCTTTAGTAGGCTGTAAGAACTGAACACAACAAGGAAAGCGACTATTAAAAGATTATACTAATGAATTAATTGCAGTATGCCACTCCATATTTTAAACCAGCTGGTTTATATCAGCATGTCTCTACAATCTGGCACATTTTTTGTTGGGCCTCTCTTTTTACGTTGTCCCAGATTAGCCTTCATATCAGTAAGACAGTCTAAATATTCCTTAAAAAAATTTACCCTTCTGGAAGACAGTGCAATCAGTCCAGCCTAGATCACCCCATACCTTACTTCTGTCTATGGCATTAAAAAAAAAAGAAAAAGCTGTGTTTGTTTTACAGGCCCAGGAGAGTGTAATTTGCTAAAAGATGATAAATTTTGCAGGCTGAAGCTGAATTTGTAAAAGAGCCCTTCTGCATATACGGCCAGATTCTCTCTCTACATGGTGCAAATGATCCATTTAAATAACATTTAAGGATGTGTAAAAACCAAAAACGAACAAAAAAATAATCAGCAGGCCTATCAAAAACTCACTTAAACTGTGTGTTGCACCTAGACAAGGATACTTAGATCCTGACTGTATTGGCGTGGTATCCTTGATGGGCATGGGAATTGTTCCACCTTTATGTCTGGACCCGCAGTAAGTATACGTTGCACCTCTCAGGGTCCAAAACACACCAAACAAAGCAGTATCCTGTTCACTGCTTTTCAAAAATGGACAAGTTGAAGTGACTTGTATAGGAATAACCAGATGAGCAAGTAGCAGAGTCAGCATCTAAAATCCACACCAAAAGATGGACACCTGCATGCACGCACATGCGCAGACATGTACACATGCTACGTGCAAGGACTTTACAGTTGTTTGCACTTACAAAGCCTATACAAAGACTGACAACTTCAGCCCGTTCTCACTAACAGCCAAGAGGCCTGTACGCAAGGACCAAGAGGGCCAAATCGGTCGTCCCTACGTCTATGAACAGTAGAGAGGCATGGCTCATGGAGATTTGGATGTATAGCTCCCATTTACGTGTTACATGCCTGACGGGTTCTTCATTTGTGCCCCGAATGCCTGTTTTTCCCACCTATTTCTTTGTGAATAAATGCACCTTCTTTTAAAGGCTCCTTGTAAACCGCTGGCCCTTCCTCAAGTATGTTCAAACAACAAAAGTTGATCACGGGGACAGATCTGGAGATCTATCATCTGTTTCCTGTGCGACCTGAACAAAGTCACTTACTCTCTCAGGGGCCTATCATCAATTGGGGTGAGTTGCCATAGCACCATCGAACCAATGAGGATCTGCTCCTGAATTCCCATTAGGTAAATGAAGGCTGTTTCACCTTTCCTCTTTCTTCTAGAGATGTAAGTCTTTTATCATGTATGTATGAAGTAACCCAGGCAAGAAGGTGCGATTTTTGGTTTAACCATGTTCAAGCTCGGTAGCAGCACCCTGACCCATCCCCCCCGGACAAACAAGATCAGTGCAACAGATTTCGTCTCTCTTTTTTGTTTTTTATTTATTTAGAAATAATAAAATAAGACATAATATATAAAAAATCTGTACAATCCACAATTTGTGCAGTACATTAGGAAGACTTTGATACAAAAAGGCTGCAAACAGGAAAATAGTAATGGACAATTGTCAAATGCCTCGATTGTTCACCTGACAATAGCTGCAGGCCAGACGTCATTAAAAAAGAAGTTTCTGATTGGCTGTGAGATGGCAACTATGCAGCACCTTTCTACCTCAAAATAGTCGAGAGCAGCCATAGTTTAAAGACATTACAGTACTTCTCAGTTTTACCGTGTAATCCAATATGAAAAAGAAGACCTAAGAGAACAAACAAAACATCTGGACCCTTTGTCTTTGCCGAGAAAAAGCAAGTGCTCTATTAACAAACACAGAAGTTTATCCTGACTGGGATCTATCATTAAATAGAGCTATAATATGTAGTGATTTTCTACCCTTGCTACTTAACCAAAAGACAACTTGCACCTAGAGAGCAGAGGGCAGGAAGTACTCTGCATCTGCCTCTGAAATGCTTTTGTCACTGTATGCAGGATTATGCCTTCACACAATAAATGTGTCTCATTCAAGTATTTTCAGGGAAGGGCAGAAATAGTGAGATC
>NW_017728928.1:3088343-3098034 GCF_001723895.1 Crocodylus porosus
CCCCAAGCAAAATACAGTCTAAACTTTCTGTGCCAGCCACAAGAGACGGTGAGCCAGGTTCATCCTTGGTGTCATGCCCTCGATGAAGGGGCCGAACCAGAACCCATTAAAATCAGAGGAAAAAGGAATTCCATCCGTTTTAAAGGGCTTTTGGAACAGGCTCTGCAGGAGGGCTCCAGCAACAAGAATCGCTGAATGAGTGCTGTCAGCCGCTGTATTCCTCCAAAATAAAAGGGATCAGCTAAACCACTTTGCACCGCATAGGAGTGCTACGACAGCCGGACCTGGCCAGGGCTTACCAGAGCCTGTTCCAAAAACGTGGCAACCTAAACCATTGGAGAGATGAACCAGGGGAAGGGTACCATGAAATAAACATTGCAGCTCTCTTTCTAGCAGCTTTCACGAGCCAGAGGCCGAGTGCAAATCTGCAAGGTGAGATTCAGTCGGTAAAGACAAAGGGTTATTTCAAAATGAAACAAAACAAAGAAATCCAGCAGAGAGTGCAACAAACGACCTAAGTATCCACTCTCAACACGACTAGCAATCTGAAAGCTGGTAACTTTAAAAAAAAAAAATGCCAGTAACTAGAACATGTTTTCAAATTAAAAGTCCATGCTTAAAATAAATAACAAAAGTTCATAGCATTAAGGATCCTATAAGGCTTGCAAATTTTTGCTAAAAATTGTGCTAACCGGTAGCATCTAGGTACTAGCTAGCCGAGACTGATGAACTGAATTTATACTTTCTATGGCCTTTTCTGTTTTTCTTCTTCTCCACCTTTACAGATTTTTTTTTTATTTACATTTGGCTTTAAATATGAAAATACTCAATAAACTTTATAAAATGTACATTTTAAAAATATTTCTGAAAAAACTGACTTGGAAAAAGAAATCTGTGCATCAGAAAACTTTAGGTTTTTCTTTTTCTTTTTTTCCTTAAAGAAACAAACCAAAGCTTTTATTTCCCCATTCTTCATGTCCCATCCCTTTCTCTTCTGACTCAAGTCACTTAAGTGGGGGCACTTTGGAGTAGCCTCACTGGTGGGGGGCGGGGTCTCCATTTCATCCTTCCATTCCCCACCCATCCCCACGGCCTCTTTTTTTTTTTCTTTTTTAACGTTTCACTGAATACTCTTTGGTTTAGTTGGTTTCCTATGCAAGAACATCACTGTTAGCAGCACTAGTAGCATTCAATTGCCTTCACTGTCTATGACCCAGAAAACTGTGTCCCAGCTGTCTTGTGTGTGAAGCTCTTCCTCCCTCTCACCCATCTCCTCCCTTCAAAAAAAATCTGCCCTCTCTCCTATCCCAAGCTACGTTTACAAGGTTAACACAGTTTCCAAACCCACCTACTCAGGTTACTGTAGATACCATCTTATCAGAAACCACCGTTTCGTTGCAGGCATTTCCTTCAGGCAAGGCTGTAGGGGGCCAGAGGCCTTCACAGATGTCCATTTGTAGAAGACATTAGACTTAGAACAAGCTGTTTTTTAATGGCATACAGTGATCCAATACTGTAAAAGAGTTGACTCGGATTTCTGATCCTGGCCCTCCTCTCCCAGCCTGTTCCTACAGGGAGATGCACAAGCGAAAAACCTTGAAGTGCAGCTAAGTTACAGGCTTGATCTTAGAGGCACCAAGAATTTTTAAGCTTTTTTGGTCGGGGAGCCAAAATACCATTGGAGCTATGGCTTTCATGTAAGGTTACAAAAGCTATTCAAAGGCTTGGTGACATATTACATCCACTGATAATTCAGCTGATGTTGATGGAGGGAGGGGGGGTACAGGAAGGAGGTAGGAGAGGGAAACTCTTTTACAGTATTATCCTCTTCAAATAATCCCTTTTTCATACAATCCAGAAAACACTTTGCCTGACACCCTTGCCCTGCCAAAGAGAAGCTTTTCCACTCGGATCCCTCTGCCGTTTCACACTGATTTACCACCGTTTTTGGTTTGTTTTTTTTTCCCCTCCTTCCCCGCATGTCACTCGATTCACCTGCACCTAAATGTCTATTCCAACCCAGTTACCCTCCAGCACGGCCCAGTGCCTTTGCACGTCTCTGGTGGAGTTTAACTAGTCAACATAATGACAGTCGATTTTTATTCGGTCGCGGCCTCCAGCACATCTGATGGCTCAGTTTTCAGATTGCTGGGTCAGCTTTAAGAGGGCTCGAAGTTCGAGAAGCAGGTCTGGAATGTGTGCAGAGTAACACTTGACCTTCTGCTAGAGTCCTGCTAGTGTTTCGCTAACAGGAAAGAGCAGATGTTTGCTTCCCCGACCCCCGGCACAGCCCCTCGTTTCTTCTTAGAGAAGAAAAGCAGAGGGGCCGATGTGCCGCACAGGGCGGGAAGAGGGGGGGAAAAATACAGTCTTGCTTTACCTAGATCCAAGTTTTGAGCTTTGCTTTCTGAATAAGGTGCAAAATAAGGGCCTTTGCAAATGTCAGAGGTTCAGAATTTGTGGTTTTGTTTAAAGCAGCCCGTTTCTTTTCCATAAGCTCCACTGTGCAAAAATGTGCATTTTCTTTGGTATCCACTTAGGTAGTTTTAACTTAAAATTTGAGATACAGGATGAAATTCTCCCCCTCCCTCTCCCACCCCCCCAAAATAAAAATAAAAACTGTTGCTGGAGGCTATCAATTGGCCTTATGTTACATAATGCCCCTTATGTAACTGGAAAAAAAAAAAAGAAAGAGAAATTGATTCTAGCTATCAAACTACTGGCCTCAAAAGAAATTCAGACTATCTGGCAGCATTGGCCTTACTGAAGTGTGATCACGAGCTTTTTTTCAACCCACAAAGTTGAACACTGACTGTTTTTTAAATTACACAAGAGAAAAAAAAACAAAACAAAACTACACTGCAACAAAATAACAATTTGTGTTCATGTAGTTAGCAGCAGCTTTTAAAAAAAAAAACAACAACAATAATAATATTAATAATAATAATAAGGCAGATTCTTGCCTTTGTTATGCCATTAAAAACATTCTTGTTCCCTAGAGAGAAGCATTCTGGAAAAAGTTGAAAAAAAAATATATATATAACCCAACCAAAGCTTGCCTGCAAGTTCAAGTTTTGTAAAAAAATATATACATAATTTATTCTACAACATATGTGCCTTCTGGTCATGCTTAGACATGTTTAGTGCTTTGTGTTTAGAGTTCACTTTCTGTTGTCCCTTCTCTGAAGGCAGCCTTAAAACCAGCCTCGGTTTCTCGGGGCTGCTTGCTTTCACGCCACTCTTCAACAGTACCGTCATCTGAAAACTGTTTCGGGCCGACTTCTCGGGTCAACTTATCTTTGACTGATAGATTTTTCTTTTAAACCACAAGATAACAGAGGAAAAGTCAATCAGTCATATTTCAGATTCCCGCCTTAACGGCCTAGGTTCTAGCGGCACCCCAACCGGGTTGTGACGGTCCAAGTCAGGATGCGTGTCCGTGCTCATGCTCTCGGGCACCCCATTGTCACTCTCCTCCTCCTCTTTGCTGGTGAGGGCTACTTCGTTCTCATAGCAAAAAGAGTTTGCATTGGAGAGGATGTATTTCTTTTCCGCTAAGTCTCTGGCACTACAAAGGGGCGTGTTGGGCACTTCATATGTTTTGTGGAACCTAGAATAGTCCACTTTGTAGTAGTTTTTCTCTTCAAAGAGTACAGGCTCATAACGGTGTCCCCAAAGGATTTCATTCGCCAGGTAGGAGCTCCGGCACTGAGTCGTCATGGCTGTAGCTTCCACCATGCCCTCTAAAATGACTACGATTTCAAAGTCTGCATTGTCCATGTCCTGCTTACTCAGGTCATACAAGGGACTGTCTTCATCTATTTCATGGACTATTGTAATTGGGGAGACCAGGAAAATGCGGTCTATCCCACTGTCAAACCCCACATTGATGTCTATTTGATCTAAAGGGATGTACTCTCCTTCCGAAGTGATTCTGGATTTGAGTAGCTGGGCCCTGACATGCGCCTCCACCAAGTGGCTTTTCCTCAGATTCCCAACACGCCACATGAGGCATAGCTTCCCATCCCTCATGGCCACCACAGCATTGTGGCTGAAGACCAGAGTCTCGTTTCTCTTTTTGGGCTTAGCCATCTTTGCCATGACAGCACCAATGATGAAGGCATCAATGATGCAGCCTACTATAGACTGGAAAACCACCATGAAGACCGCAACGGGGCACTCATCTGTGACATACCGAAAGCCGTAGCCGATGGTTGTCTGGGTCTCGATGGAGAAGAGGAAGGCTGCAGTGAAGCTGCGCACTTGATTGACGCAAGGCATTTCTGGACTCTCCAGATCCCCATGCAGCAGAGCGATCAGCCAAAATACACAACCAAAAAAAAGCCACGATAGGATGAAAGTCAGGCAGAAGATCACCAGCATCCACCTCCAGCGGATGTCTACGCAGGTGGTAAAGATGTCTGCCAGGTAACGTTGTCCTTTCTCTCCCACGTTAATGAACTGGACATTGCAGTGGCCGTCTTTTTTGACAAAGCGGCTCCTGCACTGTTGCCTGGTATGTACCTTGCTCTTCCCATTCCCGAAGCCATTGGCAACCGCCATGGTTGCCAGCTTCATGCCGTCCTCTTCCGAAGACACGATGCTGTAGCGGTTGGTTCGCACGCTGCCCATCACTACTGCTGTGGACCGAGGTGCTTCTGCTTTAGAAAACAGTCCGAGTTTCTGCAAAAACCTTTGGAGAAACAGTTTTGAAAGTTCTAGAGGGACACACGCACACAGAAAAAGTGGGGAGATTTTGGAGTCCCCAGGGATCCTTGGATCTACCAAGGAGAGTCGTCTGACATGTAGCGTTTAGCGTTGGAGCTGCTCGTCCGTCAGGGAGAGAGCATGGTCTGCAAAAGAAAGAGACATTGCACGTTAGAACTCAAGGGAGGAGAACAGTCGATCAAAGCTGTGCAAATAAGGACCATTGTCTGCAAATCCACAGGCGCAGCTTTGCAGTCTATTCATTTCTAGCCACGCCATTCCCTTGGGATACACAAGTTCTCTGCGTCTGTGGTTTCACACCGACACAACTGACATTACTGGTATAAACAAGCTGTTACTCTTCCCGGGGTGAGCACAGAGGAGAACAAGTCTTGCAAGCCTATAGGTTATATTAATTTATAAAAAAGGGGAATATGATTATTTCTCCAGTATTTACAACTGCACCTCCTGTAAAGGGGGCGGGGGATTATTTTTAACGTGGGTCAGTTCAAAGCCAAAGAATTGCTGAGGCTGTTACAAGTACGCATCTCAAGCTCTATTCTGACCAATAGGGAAGGATAGGGAAGAAGTGCATTGAAGGAATAATGTCAGGTATCCAGGTGGCAGCTGTATTGGTCTAGAGGCAATCAGGACTCGCAGTAGAGATGATACCTTTTTGTTAGACCAACAAGATGTTTGCAAAGATATTAAAGACATTGTTTTGCAAACATCTTGTTGGTCTAATAAAAGGTATCATCTCTACTCCGAGTCCTACAACTGGACACAATGAATGCATCTTCCTTGGATCCACAAAATTACACCTGTTCCAAATTTGGCCCTCTGCTCAATAGTAGGCTGTGCGTTCATTGGCAATAATCAGTGCCAAACCGGCTTTTCTTCCTATTTTAGGCTGGAGCTCCAGACATGCAAGAGGACGTCTCGAGTTTTCAAATTCACAGCAGGCAGCAATCATACAAAGCGAAGTAGGACTGATAACAGACCCCATCCTGCTCTCACTAGCAAATAGCTTTAACAGAAGCAGGACTGGCAGTGATGGTGACAAGGCGCTTTCCTCCGGAGAGATGAAGGCGATTCCATCTCTAGAGGATAACAGCCATGAATTTCCCCTTAGTCTTGAATGTGACTAAGGCTTAGCAGCGTGGCTACAAACTGTTCTCGCTGAGAGCGAAGGCCACCAAACTCGTTTCAGGGAGGTCTGGCTTTGATCCAGGCTGTGCTTTTAGCAGTGCGTCATCCATTAAGTCATGTACTGCATATCAGAAAAGTTAACTGAAATATACTGCAGAAGAGACAAAATGCACTAAATGCAGGAACTCCTTCCATGCACATCCCCGGTGGGAGAAATAGTGACAGAGTTAAGGGTAACATCTACTGTCTGTTCGCCAAAGAACAGGAGATCCAAGTACCGAAGCATTGGTGGGAGATTAAATTATTGATGTATTTAACAAACTGGTATTATCCATATTAATCTGCCTCTATGCCAAGGATTGTGCCAGTGAAAGAAAAAGACCTTTTGTACATGGAATAATTTGAGAACACCCTGGCTACCCTTTCTGACCCAACTGCAGCAAGGTTAAAAAGTCATACTGTAGATAAGATCTTTTCATAGCACAGCTAAAACTCCAGACTGATTTGAAATAGTCTGTATTCAGCTCATAACCTCTTAACTTATTCATTCCCTATAACCCTCCATCTTCTTAGACGAGCCCAGGTAGGCAGATACTTGTAAGAAAACCACAGGTGAAAAGCAGGAGGAATGCCATTCTTTACAAAAGTGCATGAGACATTACTCTCCTAAGCACTAGAGTTTGCTTTTATTTTTATTTTTTTTTGTATTTCACATTATTATGCAAGAATGTGGCCCAACACATATTTCCAGAAATTAGTCATCTGTGATCCTGCAGTATGCAATACTTTTTGGCAGCTTTTGACAGGTTCAGTAGGGCCCTGCTTGAATATCACTTTCACATTAATTCACAGCATTATTGTATCGTCCTGCTGCCCGTATACCAGTTTGAGTATTTTGTCTGCCTTGTGTAAAGTTTGCTGTTGCTTTTTTTCTCAGGGATAAGAATTAAATTTCTCATCCCTACCAGATTATAACTCTCAAAGTCAAAGGAATGCTTTTAACATTCACTTTGAGATGCATTTTTAAAGCCAACAGAAAGCATCTATAACCAAATACAAAAGGAAAGTCAAATTACTATTTATGTCCTCCACATAAAGAAAAGCTCATTGAAAAATCATTGCATTGGTCTGCAGATTAATCAGTTTCATAAACCACATCCTATAATCACAATCATGTTAAAAGTATGTTTAGATCCAAGTTGATGGGAATAGACAACCTAGGAAACAGTTTTGTTTTGAAGTCATTTTTTGCATTGCCTCCTGGATTTAAAGGGTGAGGAGGAGGAAGAGCTATCAAAGCTGAAGGATGCAAATATACAACTGTCCAAAAATAAATAAATCTTGAACCCAGGACATCTGAATTGCAGAAATCAAAGAAACTATAAAGTCAGCCTCCTAGGAATAGCTTGTTCTGTTTGTAACCCTAGAAATAGCATTGGGTGCCTATTACTGTCATATTTCCATTGCTCTGCATGCTGTACATCTGCACAGCATTATTAGCTATTATAGCTGCATGACTGGCAGTATTACGACTTTGGAAGCAAAAGCTGCACCTATTTGGCTAAAAGGATGCTGAAGCAGTACGGTGAAGCCTTGGGGGCATCTTTCCTAAGTTTACAGACTGCTTCTTGAAGTTTATACAATAAAACCTTGGCATGCGCCACATGTTACAGTATTGGGCACAGGATGGTTGTTGTCTTTTTTTTTCTCGCAGAACAAATTGCTTCTCTGCCTACTGTGTGCTTTGAGTAGCTAGGATACCAGAGGGGGAAAAAAATCCTCCCAATAACTCACCAGTCAGACGCACAGCCCACAAAACCCACAGGGGCCTAATGCTGCTTGCACACAAGTCACCAGCAAGAACACTCCCCTGAACTTCAATGAGTGCAAGGCTCAGGACCTGTACCATCTGTATGAAAAGAGATGGGTCTGCTCAAGCAGGGACCCAGCCTGTGTTCACCCTCAGCTCTTCCAGCTGGCTTCAGTGGGAGTTTGGGGCGTGTAAGGGGTGGGAACAAGACTGTGTCTGTGCAAAAAGCAAGTCTGAAACGAAAGATGCAAGACCCTAGCATACAAATGTAATGGTTGTGACTGTTCACCTGCTACCCAATATACAAATGCTTCCCCCCCCCCCACTATCCTCAGATATCAATACCAATGAGGAGGTACAAATTAGAAGTCATATCTGCAGTCTTTACTGAGCAGAAGAGAAGAATGGCACTGTTTGTAGGACTGGACCTGCTACATCACATCTTGACACATTTAGGGACATGCACACTAAAGCTTCTCCCCCGCCCCCTCCACACACACACACACTTTCTAGGAAGAAAAAAAAAAAAAGCATGCAAAAGCTAGAGAAATGCTGCAGCCAGTTGGCTCATGCACAGACTCACAACAGTTGCCTGGAAAGGAAGGGGTTGGAATTTCAACTGGTTTTATTGCAAGGAAGAGGAAGAAAAAAAAGAGGATTTTGCTGCGAAAAGAAACATTTCTGCACCCAACCTGCACAACCCCGACAACAAAAGGCAGAACTCAAATCCAGTCAAGTACCCCCTCTCCGAGCTCTTCTGAAGAGCCCAGAAGGAAATACATATATATTGACATCAGATGGCTGTAATTTGTACAGATCAACTGGGAGAGAAGTGTGCAGGAGGGTTTCAGACGGACCAGAGGTGAAGATGTTACAAGGGCTGAGAGCAAAGAGGAGTGCTAATGAGTGCTCAGAGCAGTTATTCCCAAGCTGACGCCACACTGCTCTGCCCTGTGTGCACTGGGCACATGTTGCTAAGTGAGCACAACTGCTACCTTAGTTAAGTACTTTCCTCTGTCCTCAGTAAACAGAAGAGAAGGGGGTGAAAGCCATGGAGTAGCACCAAAAGTCAGCCCCCTTTGGCTCCCTCCGTCAGAAGGATATAAATAAAGTAACTGCATCCTCCAGTCCCCAGAGTGACTTTAAAAAGTTATTAGCCCAACCCCTACTCATTTCTCTACTCAGTTCAGCTGGGGGCTTTGAAGCACACAGAGCTCATGTTTTAATCTTGAGGTTTTTTTGTCTTAATAAAATTATCAAGATGTTAAAGGGTGGCGGGGGGGGTGGGAAATCAGATGAAGGGGAAAATAAATGTCCCTGGAGAAACAGGGACAGGAGAAGTGGCATTTGCATGTGACAGTCTGCTCCTTGGCAGACTTCAGGCTTATTTCTAGAGGATGACCAAGTCACTACGAAATGAAATAGTCAGCACCAGGGGGTGTAGTTGATGCACTAGCCAGCAGGGATGGAAAAGCAAACAAGTGCAAAGGTAAGGCAGAGAAGCCAGAAGAGTGCAGAGCTGGGAAGGGGGGGGCATAAAAAAACCCAACAACAACCCAAATACACATCTTCACCGCAGACAGAAGAGACTCTCAGCATGTTCTGCAACTGCCGGTAGAAAAAGTCTGCAACACTGGCCAGGGGGAGAAAGCAACGCCAGGGCCACAGAGCCATAAAGAAGCAGTCGTTTCCTATCTGTTCTGTATAGATCTATATAGATAGCTATATACATCTGCACAGATATCTGTATAGCTCTATATCGGTATCAGTAGAGATCTGCATAGCTCTGTATCTGCACAGAGACAGAGATCTGGGTAGCTCTACATCTATATCTATATAGATCTGTATAGATATCAACAGAGGGTCTGGATAGCTCTACATCTATATAGATCTGTATAGATATCAATAGAGGTCTGAAGAGATATCTGGATAGCTCTACATCTACATCTATATAGATCTGTATAGATATCAACAGAGGGTCTGGAGAGAGATCTGGATACCTCTACATCTATATAGATCTGTATA